>NC_056525.1:57676774-57936752 GCF_019175285.1 Sceloporus undulatus
AGTTTAACATTAGGCATGCCTTTGCACTTTCTTTCTTGGCTTTGTTTAGTGATTGTTCTAAGTCTGTGAAAAACAGTATTTTCTGTGCAAAAAATAGGCTGCATATTCTATTCATAATAGTATACATAGAAGAAGACTTCTGCACATAATTTATGTGTAAAATCACTGTATGCAAACTTTGTGTAGAATAAATCTTGAACTGTGAAGATTCTTGCTGATCCAGAATTCTTCTCAGTAGAGTTTCTCTACACTCAAGGAACTGGTTATTTTTTAAACCATTTTCAAATATTTTACAATATCCCCTCATTCCTAGCCAAAGGCCTGAAGAAGGTAGGGACAGTACATTCTGCCCTCCTTGACCCACAGGAGAAAGAGGACCCCACTGGGTGTCACTCCTCTTTTGTCACTCCTCTTTTGGTGTGTCACCTGGTGCAGGCTGTACCCCCTCCCTCAGTAATGCCACTGTAATAGAGGCCCTCTGTATTCTGACAAAAGTTATGAATCATTCCGAGAAGTCAAGGTGATCCCTGTACTGGTGCTCTAATAAATTTCAATAATCTCAAACAGTGGAGGAAGCACTGTACAATACAAGCCAGTGACTTTAACAAATGCTGACGTGGAGGACAAGTTGGAAACACTGTATGAAGCATAGTTTTTTATGGGGTTTGGGCGCTATGTGGCCTTGTTCTAGAAGAGTTTGTTCCTGAAGTTTCACCAGCATCTGTGGCTGGCATCTTCAGAGAATGCTGGCATGGAAGAGAATAGTGTGTGTGTGTGTGTGTGTATGCGTGCGCGCACGCGCACACACACACACTGTGTGACCCAGTGTTGGGAGGAGTGATTTCCCATGTTAATCTGTGTATTGTTCTGTTGTTGAATGGTAAGGCCAGGGTGGGAGGATATGCAAAGAAGATTTGTGTCTTTTTAATTAGAGATCCATTGTCTGCTGGGAAACCCTAATCTTAGGTTGTTTTCATTTGCATGTGGTTTTCATTTGCATGTGCTGGCTTACCCTGATTTGTCTTAATCAGAGGTGGCAATTGTCCAGATCTTGTTGAGCTGCAACCTCCAACATTTCTTACTATTGGTTATGCTGGTTAGGGCTTCTGGAAGCTGTAGTCTAAAAATATCTGGAGGGGTGCATGAGTCCTACCCCCTGTGTAAATTGAACAAAACATGGAGGAAGAAGAGAAAGATCATAACATTGTTTATTTTCCATGTTAAACTAATAAACTATTAAAATTTATTAGACCACCAGTATAAGGATCACCTTGACTTCTCAGAATGATTTAGTTTAAAAGACACATTGAATATATATTTTAAAGAAATCCTTCTGAGAAGTCAGTGTGACCATTTATTGGTAAAATAACATGAGAGGAACCGGAAGCTTTGGATGGGAGGAATTACTCTGTTAAGAAACTTCTAAGCACAGAAAAGCTCCACCCAGAAGCCATGTAAATGTGTGGGTCACAAGTTTTTTTTTTTTTTTCATGCTACAGCACTATGGTTCCACCTTATCTGCTATGTCTTCATTCTATAGCAGTGATGGTGAACCTTTTACAGACGGAGTGCCCAAACTGCAACCCAGACCCCACTTATTTATTGCAAAGTGCCATGTCCCTCTGGCTTGCTAGTAAGAAACTCTGGCAAACTCTGTGCTAGGGCTACAGCATGTGTGCCCACAGAGAGGGCTTTGAGTGCCACCTCTGGCACGCGTGCCATAGGTTCGCCATCACTGTTCTATAGTATCCTAGGATTTGAAGTTGCATGTAATACTTAGATTTTTGTTATTGAGAGCTCTACTTCCTCATCAACACATCTAAGGATTTTTTGAGATGTTGCCATAACAAGTAATGTGGTATAAAAGAATTATGTCTGTGAAGTGTAAAAGAGACATGAGATGCTATATAAACCAACCAACATTAAATTAAAACAGGGGTGGGAGAAGTGTGGCCCATAGAGTCCATGCAACCCTGAGCCTCTAGACCCTGAAGTCCTTAAGCAACCTCAGACTCTATCAAAATTCAAAGATATAGCCTTTTATGTCTGTAAAGTTAGTATGTAAAGAGATCTTGTAGCATCTTTGAAACTAAGAAATGGTACAGATGGCCCTAAAGGGGCAGCTTGATGCTGCCCCTTTCAGTGTTCACAACAACTGCATGGTGCAGCCCACATCTGGCATTTTTCTGGCCCAAAAAGAAGCAGCAAAATATTGCTCCTTTTTGGGGTGGAGAAAAGCCTCCCTTTCCGCTGCGGTGGTGGCTCTTCTGCACTCCTGCAGCATGCGGTGTCTGAACACTGTACTGCCGGAGCACCACAAAGCTGCCCACCATCTGGTTGGGCAGGCAGTGTGATGCTGGCTTGGGGGCAGCTTCAGGACGTGCGTCATCAAAATTCCACACCCGTGTTTACAGCCAGTTTGTTTCAGCCCTCACTGAAAGTTGGCAGCATGAGCTTTCATAGACTTAAATCTATTTCCTCAATTGCATCTGATGAAGTAGACTTACGGTAGGTCTACAAAAGTTCATGCTGCCAATTTCTTTCTTTCAGTTAGTCTCAAAGGTGCTACAAGAACTTGTCCAAAAGTTTCAATTTTTTCAATTCATTTCTGCACAAAATATCTTTTTCCTTACCCCCTCCAATGAAAACATGCCCCAGAAAATATAATAAATAAAGCAGTTTAGGTTCCCTTGCCCCCCACTTCTCCATCAATCTATCTATAAAACAAAAACAAGCAAGAAAAGCAAAAAAAGTCACTCAGTAGTGGGCAATATACATCCTTCCAAAGATCCGGATAGAAAAGACAGATTTTATTTAACAAGGCACTCAGTATTAATTTATACTAACCAATGGAATCAAATAATAATTCATTCAAATCTATGGAAAGACACATTTGAAAAATTTCTTCAATTTTTCATGTTAATCAGATCTAACAAAAACCCATGCTCTCAAAGTAATAAATAGCCATAATGTGCTGCTTTATGTTATTTCAGTGGTTCCCAACCTGTGGGTCGGGACCCCTTTGGGGGTCAAATGACCCTTTCATGGGGGTCGCCTAAGACCATTGGAAAACACCTATTTAATTACAGTTATGAAGTAGCAATGAAAATAATTTCATGGGTTTGGGTCACCACAACACAACATGAGGAAATGTATTAAAGGGTCACGGCATTAGGAGGGTTGGGAACCACTGTGTTATTTGTTTTGTATTATTATTGGTTTTGATTATATACATTCGGTTAATCATATATAATGGTTCATAGATATTTGAACTGAAAACCTTGAGATAGACAGGACAATAAATGCTATACTAGCAATATCAGGTGTGACTCAGGGCATCTGTGCCTATAACAAACCTATAACATTTGTAATTCTTTCAACTCTTTCCTGCTTCAGTGTTTAAAAAACAATAAAAAGATCTGATCTCTGGTCGCTGGAATGTAGCACATGTGCAGTGACTAATTTCTATTCCATGGACATCATGGTAAAGCTTTCTCATTGGTTTATCTTCAGTTTTATCACAGTCCCTGGGTTGGGCATGTAGATATAAAAATATAGGTTTTTGTTTAGTTGTGGGAACTGAAGAATAGTATAATATCTGTACTGCCAAGATGAAGTGGCTAATCTTTGCATTATTTTACATTTGTCTGGTCAGTGGACTGGAAAGGTAAGCATGTTCCTTCATGTTATCTTTGACTCTTACAAGCAATGGAAGTTGCATCACAAGGTAAAGCTGTGAAACTCCATCTCTCAAGACCCCATAGCATAGATCATGTAAAGAGCTAGCTGAATGCCCTGTAATGTTTTAAGTTGCATAAACTGGTCTAATGCACAGGCATGAGACAAGTTGAGTATACTTTATCCACAATCCTTGGGACCAGAAGTGTTCCATATTTTGGATTTTTTTTTTGTGGAGGTGGGATTTTGGAATAACTGTATTTGTAAATACATAATGAGACATATTGAGACTGAAGAGAGACCGAGAATCTGTGAAATGACACAGATTCCTACCATTTCACAGACCCTCACATCTCTCTCCAGTCTTGCAAATACAGTACAGGTACATACTATGCTATATATGTGGTAGCTCAAAAGGTTTTGGATTTTGGAGTACTTTGGATTTCAGAATTCTGAGTAAGGGATATTCAAACTTTATTGACAAAAGTGCATTATGGCTTTATTTCACAAAATGCACCAATGACCCAAAATCATCAAATCACACTATGTAAGCAAAGCATGCTTCTAGTGGAAGCCACATACTGGGCAAGAGTAGATGTATGAATGATGAATCATGTAAGATACATTTTCCCCTTTGAAAAACTCAATTGTAACAGTATTGTGCAATAAATATCTTTGCTGTTGTTCTTGCTGTGTACCTTCAAATCATTTCCAACTTATGGTGAGTTATGGATTTTCTGGGGCTGAGTTTCCATGACCGAGCCAGGAATCAAACCCTGACCTCCAGAGTAATAGTGCAATGCTAAAACCATTACACCACACTTTTTTTTAAAGAGAGAGAGAGAGAGACAGAAAGGAAAAAAGAGAAAGCATGTTCATCTACATGGCAGAATTAATACAGTTTGATACTGCTTTAACTGCCATGGCTCAGCACTATGGAAAGCTGGGATTTGTGGTTTTGTGAGATATTTAACCTTCTCTGTTAGAGAACTCTGATGCCAAATTAACTGTAAATCACAGAATTTCATAAGATAGAGGCATGACAGTTAAAGCAATGTCAAACTGCATTAATTTTGCAGTGTGATAGCAGCCAGAAACAGAGAGAGAGAGAGAGAAGAAGAAGGAGGAGGAGGAGGAGGAGAAGGAGAATCATAGAATCATAGAGTTGGAAGAGACCGCAAGAGCCATCCAGTCGGAGAAGGAGAAGAAGAACTCAGTGCATAATTATCTTGCTATGTTGTTGGCACCATTAAAAAAGTTCCCCTGTTATGGATCCCTGGTGGTGCAGTGGTTAAATGCCTGTACTGCAACCACTCACTCGCAAACCACAAGATTGTGAGTTCAATACCAGCTCCAGGTCGACTCAGCCTGACATCCTTCTGTAGGTCACTAAAATGAGTACCCAGTTTGTTGGGGGCAATTAGCTTACACTTAGTACACTGCTTAATACATCGGTAAGTGGGATAGAAATGTACTTGCTATTGCTATAGATATGAGGAACCAACACAAGGCATAATGTAGTGTCGATTGTGATAATACTTCATACAATTTTTATTCCTCATAATACTTCATCAGACAGAAACTTATAAGTTTTCTTTCTCTTCCGCCAGAGTTCTCCTGCAGAGACACAGATCTTTGCCGAAACCTTTGAGAGAACGTGGGCAAGTGTCTCAAAGTCACAAGGCAGACAAGAAACAATACCCCCAGGGAACTAAAGTGGTGCTCAAAAACTATGAAAATGTAAGTTATGCGTTGAACCAGAGTGTAACCATGGGGAGCAAAAACATGACAGCAACAAAGTAAACAAACTTGGCACTATTGTGATTATTCTATGGATGAAGAACCTTGAATATAAATTCTCTGCCCCCATTTTCAACAGAACTTTCACACATGCAGGAAATATATATGACAATTTGCCTTATAATGTTTATTTGTTCCACAAGCTACTAGTTTATTACTATTTTTGACTTGCAAAGCCTCTTAGACAAATAGATACATATGTGTTTTATGATTAAACTTTTTTTCTTTTTACATTTTGTTATGCTCGGGAAAAAATGATATTCAAAGCAGCCTTTAGTATTTGATGTTTCTGTCTGTCTACCAAGAGAGACATAGGGATGTCAGGAAGAAACTTTTCTGGAACATGGCCACATAGCCCGAAATACCCACAAAAATCTATGGATGCCGGCCATGAAAGCCTTCAACTTTACAAAGACATAGGCGTTTATAACATGGGGGGAAATCGGGGAGTGGGGTATTGGGGGTTTAAACTGTCATAATCCTGGGAAAGTTGTCTGATTGTGGGAAGATTTTCACACACATCACAATTAAAGAGGACTTATCATGGCAATAACCAGGTAATAACCAGCAACAAATCAGTCATGGGATTTCTCTGTGAATGATAAGTTATTACCTGGCTATTGCTGAGGTACGTTCTTTTTAATTTCAACATCGTGTGAAAATCTTCAGTGCAATTACGCAAATTTCATGGGATAATGACAGTTTAAACTCCTGCTTTTCCCCTTGTGATAAAGTAAATAGAGGAAGAAAAAGAGAGAGAGAACAATGATGCTGTGATATGTTCCTCATGTAACTAAACTTAACTAATAAAATAAAATAAATATATTTTTATTTATTTATATCCCACCTCTCTGTCTGGGACAACTGGGGTGGTTTACAAGGTAAAACAGTACAATCTCATATCCTAGAATCCCACCACCCCTAAAATAACAATTAAACAATTAACAAGTTAAATCATACCTTAAAATAAACAAAATAAGCAGTTCCAACAGTGGCTATAGCATATTCAGAAGGGTAACGGGTTGTGATTTGTCAGCGCAACTGCTGGGGTCCAACAACCCTTGTCAGCAACTCAAACGAGTCCTGGGGTTAAATCAGACCCTTGGAGCAGAGCTGGCAAATTTCCAGAAGCCGAAGCGTGGCTCCCAGAGTCCAATTGGGATGACAGCAACTGGATGTCTTCCAGGAACTGCAGCAATGCAGGAACCTCCGGGGACACACAGCAAACCGATGCTGTAGCTTCTTGTGATAAACCACCAGAGAAACAAAAGTCCCCAAAGTGCTTTTTATTCACAAAACTAGATCTCTCAAATTCCACAACATACCAATCCAACTCCTACTTCAAACCCACACCACACCCTTACAACCCCTGGGTTTATATAGTCTCCAGACCATGTGGTCTCCCAAACCCAGTGAGTTCAGGTGTGTAGCCATGCCATGTGTCTCCTCTGCAATCCAGACACATGTTTCATCATCCATGGCTATTGAAGTGTCCTTGGCCCAATAAGCATCAGCTGTGGATGATCAGCCTTGCCACTGTGCTGAATGCTCATGGCCAAACACACACACACACACATCAAGCATTTCCCTGTGTGCTGTGTTTTAACCCTTCAAATCCTGACATGATTTTGGTGGCCGGTTATCTATTAGTGAAAGGCCTGCCGGAAGAGATCTGTCTTAACATTTTTTTAAGCTGTTTAAGCTGGTAATGTGACAAATCTCCTCTGGCAGGTCATTCCATAATCTGGGAACGGTTACCAAAAAGTTCCTCTGGGTGGTTGCAGACAGCTTAGGTTTCCTAGGCTGCAATAAATTCCTCCCAGAGGACCTGAGTGCACAGGGTGGAATATACAGAAGAAGTTGGTCCCGCAGATAGGTTGGACTCAAGCCGTTTAGGGCTTTAAAGATCATAACCAACACTTTGTACTGTGCCTGGAAACTAATGGGCAGCCAGTGGAGCTATTTTAAGATAGGTGTTATGTGATCAGTACTGGCTTTACCAAAAACCAACCTGGCTGTCATGTTCTGCACTAATTGAAGTTTCCAAACTAAGCACAAGGGTAGCCCCATTTAGAGTGCATTGCAGAAATTGAGTTGTGAGGTCACCAGCGCATGCATCACAGTTTCTAGGTCCCTCACTTCCAGGAAAGGGCGCTGTTGACGTATTAGCCACAGCTGTTAACAGGCGCTCCTAACTGTTGCATTTATCTGATTTATCATCTGGAGCAACGGGTCTAGGAGTACCCTCAGATGTGAACACAGTCCTTTGAGGAGAGTGTGACCCTTTCTAGGACTGGAGGTTGTACCACAATAGCTGGGTTAGGGGCCCCTACTGTAAGTACCTCCGTTTTGTCTGGATTCAGTTTTAATTTGTTTTTCCTCATCCAGTCCATTACCACTTTAGGACATTCACTGAGAGGAGAGACGCCATCTGAAGTCAAAGTTGTAGACTGAGACATACTCAATTAGAACTCCCTGAGCAAAGATTTAGGGGGTCTATGTAATATTTGATGATATTTAGAAGTACAGGCATACCTCAGTTTATGAAACTTCTGAGAATGAAACATCTCTTTTACCAAGGCACATAGCTAGAAGAGGAAACATATTCAGAAGTTGTTGTGTTGGCCATGCAGCAAAATACAGCGACATTCAAAATCCTCAAAAGAGTGATACCTTTACTGGCCAACCAAAATAAGATATATTGTGTAAGCATTTGAAGCACCACTGCCTCTTTCATCAGGCAAAAGATACATTTTCATCATAAAGGAGAAGAAAAGTGCTGATGCTAGAGTCACAGGTCTACATTTTATATCACAAATTGTTTCTCTTGTAATTCAGTGGGATCTCAGTGCAGTCAGAGGCCACTTGCCTTCTTCTTTGCAAAGCCCCAAACCCCTTTCTTAGGCAGACAACACTGAATTTCTTGAGAACTCTGTATATTGCTACATCTGGAAATTTTTTTAGATACTGTATAGGACTATAATTGACAAGTTTCACCTACACAGCACCTAAATGTTTTTTTTTCAAAAGTAGCAGTACACTGATTTCTCACAATTCAGTGTTCTCTGTTTTCTTTTTGGTGAAAGGTTAAGACCTTTCTTTTCCAGCAAGCCTTTGAGAGCTGATTTTAACAAAAAGAACTTTTATGGTGCTATACTGTTTTCAGTCAGTTTTAAAGTAAGAGTTTTAATTATGTTGTTATTTAATACTGCTTTTATCTTGATTTTGTATATTTTTAAATTATATGTATTTTATTGCATTCTGCTTTTTGGTAAGCCACCTTGAGCTCAAGCCTGGGAGAAAAGTGAGATATAAATAAAGGGATGGATGGATTTTTAAATTGTTTTGTTATGTTTAGAACTTTGCTATGTTGTGAATTTTAGCTACATTTGGTTTTTTAAATGTTGAAAGCCATGCCAAATTGAGAAATGGTGAGATGATGATGGTGATGATGAAGTTTAATAATAATAATAATAATGCATATTGTTAACACTATATTGAACGAGTTTTTTGAAATTTGTTAAATTAGTTTTCTTTTCTTTTTTTGTGGTGTAGAAGCCTGTCCCTATTCTTTCCATGTTATTTCTGCCTCTGGTACCAAATTCTCTTTTAAGAAAGTAATGTCCAGGAATACATCTGCTTCATTAACTGAGGTATAGCTGTATAGTAGCTGGGCACAGGTAGAGATCTATTAATACACATAGGCACTTAGAAAAAGGTAAGGAGGAGGAGAGGTTGTTCTGTAATCCTTCGTTACATAACTTTCACTTATAGACCAGCACAAAAAATATTTAGCCAATTAAACCACAATGAGTTGTGCAATAGAATGGGGATGGTTTGTAGTACAGCTTGCACAGGATCAGTGCTGTCACTAGCGTTGGTGTCAACCACGTCAGTAACTTATGGTGTCACCCCTATGGGTCTCCTGGAATGGGGTGTGGATCAGGAGTAGATTCTCACCCCAGGGAACCCAACATCCTGGCATTACTATCCTCATTTGAATCCTAGCCTGACCATGGAAAGCCACTAGGTTGCCTTGGGCAAGTCACCATCTCTCAGCCTCAGGGGAAGCCAATGGCAAACCTCCTCTGAACAAGTCTTGTCAAGAAAACCTCATGATAGGTTCACCTTAGGGTTGCCATACGTCGGAAATGACTTGAAGGCACACAACAACAAGAACAACAAACAAGAACAAAAATGGTTTCTACAAGTAGTAGAAGCTTGGAGGTAGCACAGTGATGCCATTGGGTACAACCCAAATAGTTTATGCTTCTGCCAGAAAGAAATCTAATGATACTCATCTAGTCACAACTTCACCACAATCATAAGATGTCTTCTGACTTTCAACAATTCTCCAACTTTCTTTGTATCTTTTTCTGTTTCTCTTCTATTCTGTCCCCATTGGCTCCATAACCTCTTTTGTTTCTCTGATTTACATATACCTCTTTTGTGGTGGGGAGAGGAGAGTGGGGAGATGGCTTTATAATTCCTTCAGATCATTCTAAACAAATTTTCAGCTGTTTTCTACTGGACCTGGGCAAAGTGCTGTCCTCCAGATGTTGCTGGACAGCAGCTTCCAGAAGCCCTGGCCAGTATAGCCAGTGGTGAAGAATGCTGGGAGCTGCAATCTAATAATGGAACCAGCCCTGCTGTGGGATCATGAAAGAACTACCAACCAGCCATTAGCAATCTTATATCTGATAAATGTTATCCCAGGCAATGTAATCTTCTAACTGGAGAAGAGACTGCCTTTTCAAGCAAGAAAAAAATGGGGATGACAAATCAGAGCAATAGTATATTCAAAAAGAGCACTAGTGTTTTTATTTTTAAAGGACATCTTTTTAAACCACTGAAAGACTTTCTTCTTCCATCTGTCTGTAAATAGGTGCACAATGTTGACAATGAAGGTGGCAAATATTTCTATTCAGGTTAGAAGATTCCCATCTTTTGTTGAGCACTTTTCTAGTCAAAATGGACGGGAAATAAATGCTATTTTCCTTTTGTATTAGGCTGAGTATTTTGGAGAGATTTCTATTGGGACTCCTCCTCAGAATTTCACTGTGAACTTTGACACTGGTTCCTCTAATCTCTGGGTACCATCTGTTTACTGTGTCCTCAAAACTTGTGGTAAGGATTATTGTGGGACAGATGTGGGAGGGAAGGACTGAAATGGGAACTTTTGTTCCACATTTGTTTTAAAAAAGGCATTAGTAAACTATAAGGGCATTCACTATTAAGGTGTTCGACTCTTTTGTGGCTAAGACTGAATCTGTGCTACAGAATTAATGTCGTTTGACACCACTTTAACTGTCATGGCTCCATCCTATGGATTCCTTGGATTTGTAGTTTGTTGTGGCACCAGAGTGCTCTGACAGAGAAGGCTAGATATCTCACAAAACTACAAACTCCAGAATTCCATAGCATTGAGCCATGGCAGTTAAAGTGATGTCAAACTGCATTATTTCTGTCGTACAGAAGCAGCCTAAGGCAGTCAGTCACTTCCTTGGATACAAAACATTTGCATGAAGAACTCACTTTAAAGCAGACATCAGAAGAAGAGGCTATGCTGTCAGAGGATTCTGGCAATTGTAGTCCAGAAGCACTGCTCTACATTCTGCTCTGTGGCAGCAACCATCATGTTGGGAGACATTCTGGTGGCATGGTTTCCCATGAAGATTGGGCAATTTCCCTCATGCCGCCCTCTTTGCTTGCTGCTTGGCTGCTTGCTGTGGTTTGGTTTCTGTGGTGAAGTACTGGGCACAAAGGAGCCAGAATGTAGCACAGTTGCCAAGTGAAACATGCTTAAAGTGGTCTGTATGTTGTGTTTATACTGCATCAATTCTGTTCTAGTTTATTCCATGTGTAAAGTGAGAGAGTGAACTATACTTTTCCCTAGTTGGTTTGGAAAGACACACAGATCCTGGGATCGGAGCTTTTGGGGCTACAGTTCTCAGAATTCATCAGTCCACCATGCCACTGACTATGGATTCTGATAGCTATAATCACACGTAACTTTGAATTGCTAGTCAGAAGTGGTTTGCAGGTTACCTTTATCCTAATCTGGACTAAATGGCATATGCATGGGATGTACTGTATATAAGAAGAAATGATGGACTGGCTGAAACAGTATATTACGGGCCTGAAGGAAGTATTACTAGCAACAGAAGTGGTCACCTATTCTCACTTTTCAGGCTTTTATATTGGACAAACCACAGGGGGGCACATCACAATGAGTAAATGATGATAACAGACAAGTCTGAGGAAAGACTAGCCAAATGCAAAGTGAGTGGAGACGAATAATAATTAAAAATATTAATAATTTGTTTTATTTATACCGCTATTCCAAAGATCATGCGGTACAGCAAGTAAGCTAATTAGCAAGTAAGCTAATCTGAATAGCATTCTATATAGTAAGTGACTGAGTAAAAATGGAGTCTTGGTCAACCGTCTAACAGCTTGACCATGTGAATTTTGACTCAGAGGTCAATCAAGCTGCTTCTGCACTGCACGCAGAAATAATGCAGTTGACAGGGTTTTAATTGCCATGGCTCAATGATATGGAATTCCAGGAATTGTAGTTGGACATGGCACCAGAACACTCTTACTTACAAAGACAATCCCGGAATTCCACACAATTTTGCCATGGCAATGAAAGTAGGGCAAACGGCAGGATTTCTGCAGTGCAGATACAGTCAGCCAGTCAAATACTCTTATTGTAATTGGTGCAAACAACCATATACAAATAGATACACCCACATCACTTTTGGTTTTTGCACACAGCAAGAAGAAGCAAACCCAAGAATTAGCAGTTCTAAAAGTTACATATTATTAAAACATTCAGTTAAAAACACCCTATCACTTGGGTCACCAATGGAGAGATTATAACTTTCCCTATATTGGAATTATATTACAGTCTAAAATAAAATGGGTGATATCTTCTATAACTGAGGAGTACAAAGCAGACTCTAATCTCCTTAGGGGTAACTTGAATGTGCCCTGTCAAATCGGATAGGGCCTGGACATTTAGCTTTCCATGTGAAAGTCAATCTCATTTAATTAGTTGATAGATTAATCAGATATTTTGAAAGATTAAGAGAACAAGGGCAAAAGTGTACATACTGTTTTTTTAATAAGCAACTTCCTATATCAGACATTTGGGACTTCATTTCAGTATCCAGAAGACATTGTAGCAAGGTTAGCATGTAGCAATGTTAACTTTGCTCTCTCATAGATTAAAGTCAATAAGAAGGGATTGAAAACCCCCATATGCAACCATAGAAAGGATCTTTGTTTCCAAGAGATAGGACCCATTTCCTCCTCCACAGACAATATAAATTGAATGTCTGCTTAAAATCACCTTTAACCGAAAAACAGAACAAACATTCAGTTTTAATCAACATTAGTCCCAGTTCAGCATGAATTGTTGACATTCTAGTGAAAACGTGGACAGAAATACGTACACAAAATTATTTTAGGCTAGGCTATGGGTTCATTTGGCCACAGCCCACAATGGAGCACTACATGACGACTGTGGCAGCATCCTGATGAGGTATAATCTAAAGTCGAACATACCAGGTTGCCTACTGTAACTAAAAGAATTTATATCAGCTAGCAAAGCATTAGTAAGCAATGTGAAGTCAAAGGCTTTCCAAGGCTGGAATCCATATTTTCTGTAGGTTTTCCAGGCTATGTGGCTGTGTTCTGGAAGTGTTTGTTCCTGACATTTTGTGCCTGGATCAGTGGCTGGCATTGTCAGAAACTTCAGAGACCATCTGAAGATGCCAGGCACAGATACAGGCAAAATGTCAGGAATAAACTCTTCCAGAACATGGCCACATAGCCTGGAAAACACACAGAAAACCATTAGTGTGCACTTGGAGAGACCAAGGCGGGGTACAGACTGCCGCTTTGCGGCGGTCTGCCGCCGCCGCCGGTAGTCCGCGGGGAGCCGGAGCCTTCAGACGGTGCGGCTCCCGCGCGGACGAAAAAGAAGCTCCAAAATGGAGCTTCTTTTTGAGTCGCGTTTGTGACGTAGCGAGGCGCCAGGCGCACTCGCTACGCCATAAAGGCTGTGACATGTACGGATGCTCAGCGTCGCATACGTAAAGATGGCGGCGCCCGTATGAACAGGGTGCTGCCATCTGTACGTATTCAATACGTACTAGGGTTAGGGGGGTGCGGAAGAACCGCCCCTTCCAACCCTAGTACGTATTGTAACGTAATATTTGGCGGTTGTAAACCCGCCCAAGTTCTCGGTCGGTTGGAACATAATCCCAACATATTTAAAAGAAATAGATGGTTCTAAATTGTTTCCATTCATATCCAGTTGTAAACATTACTAGGTTTACCAAATACCAGTACCTTGATTTTGCTATAATGTGCAGAGAACGTTAATTTTAGCAATACTAACTAAGGGGCTGAACAGACTGTTGTTTAAACACTGGCCTTGGGCAGAGTAGGGGTGTGCTGGCTGCATGACGCATGCCACGATTCCATTCCAAGCCACTGTCAGCCGCCCACCTGACTGCATGGCAAGGGCCACAGTGCTCCTTTGGCACAGCATTCAGCTGAACGCATTCAAAAAGAGTGCCAGAAAGTGCTGTTCATGGCAGCAAAAGGCACCCTTCTCCCTAGAATTTATACAGTTTCTTTTTAAGGCCGGAAAAATGCCAGATCAGGGCCGCGTGTGTAGTTGCCATGCCCCGATCTGCTGAGGAAAGGGGTGGCAAGGAGGCGATCCAATCACATAATCCACCTGAGCAGAATAATAAGAATAGCATTCAGCATAAAAAAGGGACTAGGAACTTACTGTGCCCACTTTGACTTGGAAACAACAATCACCCTAAGAACTTTACAATATATTTTATTTTCAAAAGGATAAAAATAAACGAATTAACAGCAGTCATGGGTCTACTTTGTCATAGGCACCAAAATGGATAATTTCCCATCCTGGACTACTCTAATTTTAAGAATGTCTCTGACTGCAGATTCAATAACATACTTTAATAATTATGGATCAGTCAACAAAGTGTGTAGCTAGTCACACAAGCATTTCCTAGGTCGAATAAAATTATATATTATTATTATTATTAACCTTTATTATGAAGCGCTGTAAATTTACACAGCGCTGTACATGCAATCTTTTTAGTTAGAGACGGTTCCCCTGCCCGCAGGCAAATCTAAAAAAGACATGATAGACAGAGAAAGGGAATGGGGACGAGAAGGGTAGAGGTCCAGCAGTTCCTCTCAACCTCCGAGCCCTGGACCAAGGCAGATGGATGGAGGAGGGCAAGGCTTCAAAAATGGATGGTTAATCATATCCAGGGAAAATACATATCACAAGTAAGGAATAAACATATACAGTACATAGGAATACAGGAAATGGATCGATAAACAGCCAACAACAAACACAGATAGTAAGCGACAATTATGCGATGCCTGGGAGGCTTCTCTGAATAGGATGGTCTTTCAGCTCCGTTTTGAAGCTGGTTAAAGAAGTGATGGCTCTTGCTTGTGGAGGAAGAAGGTTCCAGGAGTAGGGGCAGCAGTGAAAAGGGGCTAATCCGGAGATGGGGGCAGAGGAAATCCTGGGCTGAGACGCAGACCTTGACTCCAGAACGGAGGGCCCTGGTGGGAAGGTGAGGAGAAAGAAGGTCTTATAAGTAAGGAGGGGCCAGTCCATGGAGGGCTTTGAATGTCGACAGCAGGAGCTTAACTGAATGCGGAAAGGAGAGGGAGCCAGTGAAGGGTGCCAACACGAGAGATGTGGTCAGAGCGGTGGGTGGAAGTGATAATGCGTGCCTGAATGCTGGACAGAGATTAAAGGACGGAGGTGAGAAAAAGGAAGCCCAGCCAGGAGGACATTACAGTATCCAGTCGTGAGATCACTAGGGCATGGACCAGGATTTGGCAGTAGAGGCAGTGAGATATGGCGGATTTTGGCAATATTGTACAAAAGGAATCTACAAGCCTTGGCTGTGGTCTGGATCTGAGGATACACGACAGAGAAGAGTCAAAGATAAAACCAAGACTGCGGGCTTGCTGGACTGGTTGAATGGAAAGGTTTGTCCAAGAGACAGAAAAGGAGGGTTGAAGGTTGGGTTAGAGGAAGACAAGAAGCCCGTCTTGGACATGTTGACTTCAAACGCCATGGCGCATCCACTGTAACAGCTGTAAGGCAAGATGAGACTTGCTGTTCAAGCCTTGGAGAAAGGTCAGGGGCAAAGATACAGCTGGGTGTCATCGGCATACAGATGGTAGAAAAGCCAAAGAGCTAATGAGTTTTCCTAAGGACAGTGTGTAGAGAGAAAACAGAAGGGGACCCAGAACAGAGCCCTGGGAACTCCAACAGATAAGGGACAAGAAGAGTCTGACCCCCTGCAACTACTGCAAAGATCTGCCAGACAAGTAAGATCTAACCAGTCGAGAACAGAGTCTGAGAACCAAGGTCAGAGAGAGGTCAAACTAGAAACAGTGATCAACAGTGTCAAAGGCTGCAGACAGATCGAGAAGAATGAGAAAGAGTAAAGGCATTAGCTTGGCCTGTAAAAGGTC
Source organism: Sceloporus undulatus (assembly GCF_019175285.1). Classification (NCBI taxonomy): domain Eukaryota; kingdom Metazoa; phylum Chordata; class Lepidosauria; order Squamata; family Phrynosomatidae; genus Sceloporus; species Sceloporus undulatus. The sequence goes on from NC_056525.1 coordinate 57,692,807, forward strand.
ATTCGAGATCTTAGTGAGAGCTGTCTCTGTAGAATGCCTGGGGCGAAGCCAGACTGAAAGGGATCAAGGATGGAATTGGCTTCAAGAAACTCAAGACACGCGAATAGACAACCCGTTCCAAAACTTTAGAAGAAAGGGGAGAAGAGAAATCGGACGATAGCTAGACAGAGAGGAGGGGTCAGAGAAGGTTTTTCAGAATTGGGGAAATGAGAGCAGTTTGAAGTCCGAGGGGAAGGACCTGTAGAGAGAGAGAGATTGAAGATATGGAGGAGCGAGGGCAGAAAGGAGGGAGCTATAGAGATTAGAAGAGAGTAGGAATAGGATCAAGAGGACAGGTAGCAGGTTTGGAAGAGTTCAGAAGGTTAGAGAGTTCATCCAAAGAGGCAGGAGGAAGACAGAAAATTTTGTTAGGGGAAGGCGAAAGAAGATTAAGACAGTGAAGAAGAATCAGGAGGGACTATCTCAGAGCGAGAGTGGTAATCTTAGAGATGAAATAGTTAGAAAAGTCATTAGGAGAGAAAGATGAAGAGACAGGAGAGAGGGAGGTTTAAGCAAAGTGTTGAAGGTGGAGAACAAACGCTGCGGGCACTCTCATGGGAGAGATCAGTGATTTGTAATAATTCTGTTTTGCCATAGAGAGGGGGCGCGAGAAAGAATGCTAATTTTAAATCACAAAAGCAACAAAAATCTTTTTGAGCTCTTGAGAAATACTAAATATATGGTGCTCATGTAAGAAGCAATGGTCAAGCAGTAATTACCCGAATGAAAACCTGCGGTGTCCAGTGCAAGTAAAGATTTTTCCTCTACCCAACCCTCCAGTTTTTCCAAGAGATGTCTGACATAGATTTCCCTGGGGAAAAAATCCTATGAATTTTTATTTAGAAGAAATGGCACTGTAATAAGTAAGAGGGACAGAAGTGCAAGCTGCTTTAAGAGTAGGCTTCATTTGTACACCTTCTCCCTGAGTAAGTATGTACCTGAGAGTAGGCAGTGCAGTGGACAAGATGCTCTAAGTCAATGGTTTCCAAACTTTGGTCCTTCAGATTTTATGGATTCCAGTTCCTGATATTGGCCAAGTGGGCTGGGAGTTTAAGACCAAAACACTGGAGTACCAAAATTTGGGATGACTGCTCGAGTCAAGGGCAGGAAACCAGGTCCTCCAGATGCTGTTGGACTGCAACACCCAGCAGCCTTACCCAGCAGAGATAATGGCGAAGAATGAATGGAAGCAGTTTACATATGAGAGAAAACTGGATAGCCTGTGTTAAAGTTTTGTGCATGGTGTACACTGAACAGAGAATCAGCAATATTGGGCTGGTTTTATATTCGAGATAAAGCTGGAGAAAGCTATGTTTGGGATTACAATTCATCTAACCCCAGACAGCATCGTCTGGGGGATCTGGGCTTTCCCATAGTACCTGATTCTCCATATGCCATTCATACAAATGTCTTGATTTGTTTTGTTTCTCTTTCAACTATAGATAAAAATTCCAAATTTCACCCAACAAAATCCAGCACCTACACTGAAGATGAATAGATTCTGCATTTCTTATATCTCTGGTAGGGTACAGGAATAACTGGAATGGATCAAGTGACTGTAAGTAACTGACAAGAATGGGAGAGATGTTTTTCAGCCTCCTATACACCTTGGAAAATGTCTTGACTACCCAGATAAGTGGAAGACCCAAGTATATGGCTTTTAAAATGTATGCCTCGGTGCTTCTCTTAAAATCTTCTTCTGTTTGAGACTATGGGCCCAAGAGACAGGTACAAAATAAGCTGCTGAGGTCACTTGGAGGTATGGCTGTTTAAATGCTATAGCAATCCTAGATGCTGGAAGCCTAAGGACTGGAGTGCAGTTTTTGTGCAGCTTCTGTCCTCTTAAAATGGGTGTGTCATTTAAACAGCATACCTCCAAAGTGACTCAAAGCAGCTTTATTTTGGTCGTCTCTTTTGTGCCCTATAGAAAGCATTGTTTGGCCAGCAGAAAAACCCACACATGAGCAACTTTGGAGGGGAATGGGGCCATACCCCTGTTTTCCCTGGGGACCAGATGCAAATATTTTCTGGCTTCAAAGTGCCAAAAGTGGTCGGTCTGTTTCTCAGCATCCTCAAATTGTATAAATTGAGGCAAGCATAAATAATCAAAGAAGTGACCATCCTCTTACAAGAACTAGATACATGACGAGGGCATCAAAAGGCAAGAACCCTGTACAGAGATGAGCACCGTCATTGTTATGTAAGTGCTGTGCAGTGTCTGCCGGTGCCGTGTGGGCGCTTACGTAACAAGTGTGCCAGTGGCGCACTCGTTACGCGGCTACTGTGGCAGAAAAAGAACCTGCGCAGTTGTCTCGCTGTGCTTTCCCCCCGCAGAAACCTAGACGCGGCGGCAGACCGCCCTTTTGGGGCATTCTGTTACCAGGCTAAGATATTCTCTTGTTCATAATATGTTTCCCACAGCCAAGGATGAAAACTACATATTAATACTAATTATAGCATTCATTCTATATACAAGTTAAAGTCCTTTTCTAGGTGTGCCAGTATTTTAAAATAAAATTACAACAAGATAACTTGGTGAAATCCATGTTCACCTCACACAAATGTGACTATTGCCTTGTTTTCTTCCTGCCTGCAGCTCCCAGAAAATTGTGAGGCCAACAAACTTAGGTTGGAATCATTGTTTTTATTGCACAATTACAGGATGAGAATTAATAGATTTAATTAACAGAATTTATGACTTTCAGGTTAAAGGAATCACTGTAGCCAACCAGCAATTTTTTGAGATGTCTCTAAATTTGATTTGGATAGCAATTGATGGATTTGTGGTCTGTGGCTACCCATCTCTGGCTGAAGAAGGATTCATTCCAATGTTTGATAATATGATGGTCAAAACTGGTGAACTGCCAATATTCTCTGTTTACTTGAGCAGGTATGAACATTGGACTCCTCTGTACAAACTTGACTCTTCTTTCAGGCTATGTTTTTTTAAACAAAGACATGAAACCTGAAATAAAAAGTCAAGTCATCAGTGGCAATTTAAAACACACGTATGCCTCACTATTGAGATGGAATCATAGAATCGTTGAGTTGGAAAGAGACTGCAAGGGCCATCCAGTGCAAACCCCCTGCCATGCAGGAACTCTCAGTCAAAGATACCCTGAAAGATGGCCATCTTAATATCTCTAGCATACTATATGTTGTTTCTTTATGATGGAAACAAGAGTATTTCACCACACTGTCTCCCATTGATTCACTAAGAAAAACAAGCTGGGATGAAAGGTGGAAGAGGTAGATTTTGCGCCCTGTTTTGCACATCACATGGGATAATCGGCCAGAATATGGGGGATAAGATGAGGATTTATTGTTCATCTATAATTCTCCCCAAAACAAACACAAAACAAATGGTACTGCTCCTTCCTTGCAGCCCCTCTATGTGCTGCCTCCACCCCAGTCTTGCCTCCTTGCCACCCTTCAAACACACCTCCTTGCTTCCTTGCCTTTTGATCAAGCAGTACTTAAATCATAGAATCAAGAGACCCCAAGGGCCATCCAGTCACTCCCTGTCATTCAGGACAAAACAACCAAAGCACCATGAAAGATGGCCATCTAGACTCTGTTTAAAACCCCAAAGAAGGAAACTCTACCACCTTCTGAGGGAGAATGTTCCACTGTCAGGAAGCTCGCTGCATCAGGAAGTTTAGGTGGAATCTCTTTTTCCTGTGGATTGAAATCAATTGCTCGGGTCCTATGTCCCTGGCTGGAGCGGAAGAGAAACAGCTTGCTCCATCTCAACATGATGTCCCTTCAAATATTTAAAGCAGGGCATCATATCACTCTTTAACCTTCCCTTCTCCAGGCATGACATGCTCCCTAAGTCTCTCCTTATAGGCATGGTTCCCAGATGGTTTCACACATTTTGGTCTCCCTCCTCTGAAACATCTTCTTTATAAGGCAGGCAGGGGATTACAAGGCAGAAGGAGCCAAATGGCCCTGGGAACAGGACAATGGGAGGGATATGGTAGGGCCAGCACAGTGGGGAGCGAGGCACAAGGGTCTGAGAAGGAATGAGTCAGGACAGTGGCAGCAGTGGACAGGCAGTCCAGTTTTCTACTGTGGGTATCCTGCCACCCAAATATCCTCTAACTCTACTCCTGCATAACATACAGCAAAAACCATTCAGTCAAACTCAGGAGTTTATCGCATCGCGTTCCGAGAACTTTTGGAACCCGATTGGAACGGAAACACTTTCAACTTTAACCCGCACGTTCCTGTCCACATTGGGTTCCACGCGTTCTACATACCCCTCAAAGCGTTCAATATGTGTTTCCTCGGAGGACACGGATGAGACAGTGATCCAAGCTTTGGTGGAAAACGTTTTTAAAAGGTCCAAGAAATGTCAGAGCGGTAATGAACTGTTTCTACTTCCGTTCCCATGTTCTGCCTTGGTTTGTGATGGCTGAATGACTTCCTCCCTGCATTCCTGTTTCCCAAGCCTAGCCTGGCCCTGGATGGGGCTCCTCCTCGATTGCAGAGTCCTCCAAAGCCTGGCTGGAGCTTGTGTCCCCAGGCCCAGCGAGGCCTTGGACAAGTTTAAAAATGTAGGAATTTTTTTTTAAAATTTCCTGGCCAGGAAATTTTTTAAAAGTCCTACATTTTTAAACCTGGTCTACATTCCCCCAGTTTGGAGATCCCCAGGGATGGCAAACCCTATGTTTTTGTATATGTATAACATTTATATATTATAGATATATATGTGTGTGTGTGGGGTGTGTTGTGTGTGTGTGTAAAAGTAGACATAACAATATATATACAGATACATATTTTAAATAGGTAATATATACCATATATATATTAATATAATATAATATATTACAACACAATATATACATATAATTATATGCAATTATATATATACACACACACAAACACACACAACATATAGTCAGCAATCTATATATACAAAAATTGATGTTGTGTGGTGTGTGTGGGTGTGTGTAATGTCTATATGTAGTGTTAATGTATATAAAAGATTAGGTTGTGTTTGCACAAATATCTCCCTGTAAAAGCCTTTTGTCTGTGGATGTGGTACTCATGACAAGAAAACACTGGGGTTTACAGACAAGCTCTTAAAGAGGTACTATTCCAGTGTGACTCCTCTAGCTGCGCCTCCTGTTTGCATGCTGGATTGGCAGTTTTAAGGAGGGGTATGTAGATCTCAGGCAAGAAAGTTCAGCTCCTAAAACTCCAAGCCCAGCATGCAACAGGAGGCTGCTAGAGGATCCACACTGGAATAGTAAGCTCTTAAGAGCATAGTGTGATAAACATCACTGTTACAAATACGCATGCAACAATAATGAAACGTTCTCATACTTATCACGCTTCCTATAAGGACAAATGCGGTAAATGTATTCCTGTAACGTTCTCTGGAACGTTTTACATTTTGGAATGCGATAATATCTGTTCCCATACGTTACCCCTCTTGAAATGTTTTTGGAACAGAATAGAAACGTTTCAGGCACTGATGCGATAAAACGTCTCAGTTGTTTGCCTTGACTGAACCCTAACTCTGCATCCAGCAGTTGGATGCAGACAGAGTCCAAAATTGGCAAAATTAGAGTAAAGCTGGGCGAAGTTATGGATGCACTTTGGACCTTTGTTCAGTCTACAATGGGGTGGCGTGGGGTGAGGTGCACATATGTTTTGCATACAGCATTCCCTTGTCCCAGTTTACACGCACAGCCCATCGACCAGATTTTAGTTGACCGAGGACTAGAAGGCATGAATAATAACAGCAACCTGGAATGGAGCCCAAGAGTAAGATATGACTGGGCTGAATGATTTGAGATCGGTTTGTATAGCAGGGCGGGCTGGGAATATGGGCCTCCAATTGGGACTGTAACTCTAATCAGTCTTTGCCATATACCCAGTGCTGAGGAATGGTGGGTTGTGGTCCACACAATTTGGAGAAACAGCAAATCCACGCCCCTGAACATAAGATGTGAAGAATGATTTTTTCCCTAATTTTGGGAAATCTAGAAAAGGTAAATAGAATTATCTGAAGAAAGAGCCCAGTTAATTATAAATCCCTCTCCCTTCTAGGAACACAAATACTTCGGCAGGGGGGAGCTGATTTTGGTGGGTATGATCCTTCCTTTCACTGGAAACCTCAACTGGATCCCAGTCAACTGAAAGAAATACTGGCAGATCAAACTAGATAAGTAAGTGTTGTGTGTGTGTGTGTGTGTGGGTGAGCGTTTTTGGCAGGGAGGGGGGGAAATAACCAGAATGACAGCAGATATTATGTGTCAATGGCCCTGTTTTTTATCAAAGATTCAGGGCCAGCAATATAATAAAATAATTTTAATTTTTATTTTTAATACTATGAAACAGAACTTAAAATAAAAAAACATTTCCAACTCATTAAAAAAACCATTAATCAATGCAACATGTAAAACAGTTGTATAGTGTGGGGGGGGGAATAAAGGCTTCGGTAAAAAAAAAATTAAAATTTGGCACTGGAATGAAACCTGGGTTAGAGCAATCAGATTCCAAGAAGAAGGTACACACTGAGAGAAAAGCAGTAACTGAAAATTATAATGGGGTTTTCAGCATTGATGAAGGCCAGAATCCCTCAAAGTCACATATGCCTGCCTATCCTCTCAGATCCGTTCCCAGAAAGAAAAATGATGAGTTCTCTCCTCCTCCCTCCGCAAAATAAAGAAAGAGAAAAGAAAAAGAAAAGAAAGAAACATTTAAGTTGAAAATTGTATTCCACCAAGATCATCTGATGCTTAAGCTGGGATGGGGTGCCCACTTTGTTTTCTCGAGTGCTTATATCATCTTCTTCTTTTCAGTATCCAGGTGGGAGGGGCAATTGCATATGTGCAGAAGGCTGCAAAGCTGTAAGTGGGATACAGGGACACCCTTATCACAGGCCCTTCTGAGGACATAAAGCAAATACAAAACTTAATTGGAGCACAGCTTGGGGAAATGAGAAATGGTAAGTCCCTGTAGGAGCCCTTGGCACATCTTAGCTGGGTGCCTAAAACTCATTTCAGTTGATCTAGAACAAACTTTATAATTTTCCCTTTTGCTTCCTATTTTATCCATACTTTTGGTTGGACATAGATTTTTTTTTCAGCCTCATCTTATGCTAGTGGGTTACCTTCTGTCTTCCTCCCTTTACTCTTTGGGTGGTTTGCTTTTTGTTTTTCCGGATAAAAAATGCAGAGTCTCCAGGTTTTAAACAGAAGACTGTTCAGGGACAAATTACACATGACACATAAATATTTAAAAATGGTCTAGAGAGCAATTGTTAAATGAAAAGTGGCATAAAGACAAAGGTGGTTCATTTATGAGCAGAGAAAGAATGGGATGGCTGCTGCTTAAATAGGTTTTCCATAACACATAGTTGCCATACTTTAATCTGTTTTCTAGGCGTGCCACTAATGCCAATGTGTACCATTATCTGACCAAAATTCCAGTCTTTCATTTATAAAAGAGCAAGTCTCTAGACCTTGTAAGAGTTAAGATATGAATTAAAATGGGCAGTCACTTTTCTGTCCAATTTGATCTGCAAGAAACAAACCTGCCCCATTTTTCAAAGTTTTGGGGGTTGGGATTAGACTTTGCGTATGTTTAGCCTGTTAGTGAAGTATCAAACCTATAACTGATATTTGTGACCTATCTTCTCTCAATCCTCTGGGTCAGTGTTGCAGCACTTTAAGAAACTAGCATTTGGAGGGGAGTGTAGTTAAGGTCTGTTTATGCAGAATTATTGGCAACCATTGGAATGAAAGAAGAGGGGTGCAATGAAAGAGGTTAAAAGCTACAGTACAATTATTAGTAGTTAAGATTCCATGGAATCCACTGTTTTTCATGAGTTGCTTAATATATCAGTACAGTAGTATGCATTTTAATGAAATACCTAGGGGGGAAATCCAGATCCATTTTGAAGTATAGTTAGTTTCCTTCAGTTGCCTGATGTCAGAAGAAAAGGGCCATCCCCATTACTGTCACCTTCTCTCCATCCTACCTTGCATCTATTCCCGCAAGGAATGCCTGTTGCCACCTCTCCCCAGCTTGTGCGGGAAGCAGCATAAAATGAAGCAGGGAAGAAGGAAGAGAGTTGGAGTTTATCAAATGGGGGGAATTTCTCTTAAATTCGAATGAAAAGAAAGTGGGGCCAGAGCGCATTCACTTAAAGTTGCTAGTTTTGCGCAATTACGTGAATACGCATTGCATTCGAACTGGCTCCCCATTGCCTGAAAATAGCATGCCATTGCCCGAATTTGCATGTGGCAGTCTATAACGTGAAACCACATGATCGCATTCGGACTGACTTCCCATTGCTTAAATTTGTGTGTAGTGGGTTATCACGCAATAACGTTAAACCCCATGATTGCATTCAGATTGCCATCGGATTATACTTCCAATTACCCTTGTCCAATAAACTCCGGAATGCAACTTTGGGTGCATGGGAGGAATGCTTCCCACAAGCCCAAGGTGAAGCAAACTGTGAGGAAGGGAGAGTAAGAGGTACAGCAGGGAGGTGAAAGATGCAAGAGAAGAGTGATGTGGCACCCAAAGGTGAGGGTGGAAGAAGAAAAGAAGGTGAAATTTGCAAATGAGAGAGTGAAAGAAGCTACAGAGAGAGAAGCATGGCACAGGCGTGAGATGAGCCAAGAGAGGGGAGACAAGGGGGTTGAGAGTGAAAGGTACAGTAGCAGGGTGCATGGAGCAACAGAGGTAGGCAGGCATTGCCAGAAGATGCAAGAGAGAGAGGACTGGTGGCACAAGATGAAGGAAGAAGAGATGGGAGGATGGGAGGTGCATGCAGAAGAGTGCAAGAAGCAAGGGAGGGAAGCATGGCAAAGGTACAAGATGAAGCAAGAGGGAGAAAAGAAGCACAGTGAGCACAAGAGATACATGGGTTAATATATTTTGTTTTTAACTGGGAGGAGGAAAAACACTCTCTGCATTTGCCCCACTTTAATACCTATGTCTGTCTATTGTTTCACATAGTATACTGTAGAGTGCAACAACCTCAAAATGATGCCTCATGTTGTTTTCATGATCAATGGGATCCCTTACTCTCTTACCCCAGAGGCCTATGCCTTAATGGTAAGTCCTGTCTCTTGATGCCTCATCTATAGAACATATGCCTTTCATAGAGATGGGCCACATTTGGCAATATCTGATTTTACCTCTTCATTGGAGAAGGAGTCACAAGGACAATTCTTTTTATAAATAATTATTTCAACATTCTTGACTTCAGCTGTTCTTTCTGGCTTCACTGCAGAGTCAGCCTGGTGAGAGGTCAAAGTGTAAAACTCTATAGCTAAATTTCTTGGACTACAAAGCTTTGCTCATTTAATGAGAACTATTTACCTGTTAGAGAGCCAATGTGGTGTGGTGGTTTGGGTGTTGGCCTAGGACTCTAGAGACCAGGGGTCAATTCCCCACTCAGCTGGGAAACCCACTGGGTTACCTTGGGCAAGTGTCACTTCCTCATCTTGCAACAAAACCCCATGATAGGTTATTCTTATGCTCACAAGTCAGAAACGAAAACTTATAATAACAACACTTATCTATTAACATATTCTAATCATACTTTTCAATAAAACAATACTTAAAAGAATGAGGAAAGTGGACAGAAAGAAATGGGGAAAGTTCTGGGCTCCATTGCACTCCATATAAGCTGGTTGGATTCTGAGAGCTGTAGTTAAAAAAATCCTCAAAGTTCTAGTGAAAATGCATGCTTGAATGAGTGTGATTTATTCTTGTATATCGTAAGTCAATATTATTTCTTTTCACACCTACATTTCTTCTTCTCACCAGTACAATATCGACGGGATACAGCTGTGCATAAGTGGCTTCACCTCTGTAAACGAATCAGATTGGATTCTGGGGGATGTTTTTATCAGAGAATACTACTCTGTCTTTGACCGTGGAAATGACAAAGTGGGGTTGGCTCCTGCTGTCCCTTAAGGTACTTGGATAGTATCAGTATTTAAACAGCAGGCTCTGTGCAGCTCAAGTAAAGTTGCACACACACACACACACACACACACACGTGTGGATCTGTGCCTCACTTTCCTTTATGAATGCAATGGATATAATGGCTTTCTTTTACATGTGTAAATACCTTACAGTCCTTGGCAGATGGACTTTTTAGATACACCCATTCTCAGTACAGAGAACTATGGGTGCATCTACACTGTGTAAATAATGCAGTTTGACACCACTTTAATTGCCATGGCTCGATCCTGGATGAGGAATGGACTGGATGAGGAAACACAGACTTAAATTGAATCCTGGAAAAATGGAGGTACTCACTATAGGAACCCCAAATCCGGGGATGGAGATATGTCAACTAGTCCTGGATGGGTTTACACTTTCCCTAAAGGACTGTGTTCGCAGCTTGGGAGTGCTCCTGGATTCATCCCTTCAGTTGACATCTCAGATAGATGTGATGGCCAGGAGCGCTAATATTGCCAGCTGCTACCCTACGTGGATCTGGGTGACCTAGAAGCATTAGTACACGCACTAGTAACCTCTCATCTCGATAGCTGTAATGCGCTCTACATGGGGTTACCCTTGTGCCAAGTTCGGAAGCTTCAACTAATGCAAAATATGGCAGCCAGACTGGTCGCTGGCAAATCCAGATTCGACCACATAACACCTATTCTAAAATCCCTCTACTGGCTGCCAATTAGCTTCTGGGGGAAGTACAAGGTATTGGTTATCACCTTTAAAGCCCTACATAGCTTGGGGCCAGCTTACTTGCGGGAGCGCCTCTCTGTATACAATCCACCCCACACACTCAAATCCTCTGGGAAGAATTTACTGCAGCCTCAGAAGACCAGGTTGGCTGCAGTGTCTCAGAGGACTTTCTCTTCTGTTGCTCCAAAACTGTGCAATGACCTCCCGGAGGAGATCTGTCTTATTACCACCCTTGATGCCTTTAAAAATGCTGTCAAGACAGATCTCTTCCAGCAGGTCGTCCCAGACTGACCTCTCTAAAGAAGGATAGCTTCGTCCACCCTTAACTGGCATATTCCTATTTGCTTGTTTTAAATTATTTTAATGATTAATCATTTTAATTGTGATTGAGTTTTATTGTTATGTTATGCTGGGGGGAGGGGGTGAAATGGGGATTGTGTTACATTATTACTGTTTTGTGTTATGTAATTTCATTTTATATTGTTTGTGAAGCAGCAGCATTCTTTGGCAGAGAAGGCTAAAGACCTTGTAAAACTGCAAATCCCAGGATTCTATAGGATGGCGCTTCAACGTTTAAAATGATGACAAACTGCACTGTTTCTACATGTTGGACATTTTATTAGAGTCATGTTCTGTCTTCTTTTTCCCTTTTTAATATAAAGCTTAAATCAATACTGAGAATGACATTTGAAAACCCAAATTATCATGTCACAAATACACAATGACCCATCAGAGATTTTGTTTTTATTATTGTTGTTATTATTTTTCCCTTCTCATTCAGCTCATTGAATGAAAGGGGGGCTGCCCTTTAATCGATTTAACTTTCTTACTTTGTTGTTTTGGTTCTTTGGCCTTGTTTTTTGTCTTTCTGTCTGTCTGTCTCTCTCTCTCTCTTGGGGTGGGGGGCATTCTTCAACCCATCTGAACATAAATACTAGATAAAGTAAGGAAGACTCTAGCCAAGAAAGAAAGAAAAAGATAAACAACATAATATGTTCTTAATTGGTACAATAATCATGTTCAGTCATACATGATGCAGTCACCTGATGGCAGGTAGCTATAATAATAGTGACCAGTTAAAGATGAGGTATCTGGTTGGTGGCATATTGAAAGGCTAGTAAAATCTCATTTCCAATGGGATGATGAACTTTGACTAAATGGACTGTTATTACCAGTCTTGTCAAATAGGCTGAGGATAACTTGGGCAAGTCACTCTCAGTCAGCCTCAGAGGAAGGCAATGACAAAAATGTCTCACAAAGGTACAATTCCCATAATTCCATAGCATTGAGCCATTGCAGTTAAAGTGTTTTCAAACTGCATTATTTCTGCAGTGCAGATGCAGCCTGGTTGATCTTGGCCATTCACTCTCTGTCAGCCTGATTTCAGTACAGAACATAGTTTATTAAAAGAGTCTAACAGAAAGAGAGATTTGAATTTCATTCCATCATATCTCTCTAGGAATCCCTTTAAGATGTTGGAGGAGCAACTCAACTATCCTTCTTATGATTCATGAAATTAAAAAAAGGAGAACCAACTATCTTTAACAGTATCACTGTCTCTTTGTTTACGTGCTGGATATGGCATGTTAATTTTTCTACCAAGGCTGGGTTCTAGATTTCACAGTAATGTGAGTTTAGCTTTAGGTTTTTAACCTCCTTTCAGTTGCTGACAGACACCTGCCTGCTTACCAGCAAAAGGAAAATGATGAAGTCATTGTGTATTAGATTTCTATTTGGACCTCTAAATATATTTAATAGGGCTAGACCTGAGTCCAATGTGACTGTTTGATATGTTTGATTTCTCAGGGTGATTCTGATAATTTAGCCAAAATTATTGTAATACTGGTAAGAACACTAGGCATGAAAATAAATGCTGAGGAAATCATAGTCTCTACATCAGTGTGGGAATTTGTATGTTTGTGTGTGTGATTTGATTTCATTGCAAGGTTGTCAGTTACCAGGGTTAATTACTTTCAAAGAAGCTTTCTTTGTTTGAGCTGAAATCAAATTTGATTCCATTCTTTATTTGCCCATGAGTGCCCCAAACCTGGTTTCTCTTCAGATCATATAAATCTTTCGCCTTTTTGAGATTGATCTTAAACCTGCTATGCTGTTACCTGTAATCCTTAACAGTTGGCCAGACATAATTCCTATGCCTGTAATGTCAACATGAAATGTGCAGAACATTTTTAAGCATGATGTGAGCCCGTACTACAGACAATGTCCCATTTAATATAGCAAAACAATGTCCCATTTAATATAGCAAAACTTGTTTCCGAAAAGACACACAATGTTAAAGACCTGTTATAGAATCATTGAATCCTAGAGTTGGAAGAGACCAGAAGAGCCATCCAGTCCAATCCCCTGCCATGCAGGAATACACAACCAAAGCATTCTCGACAGGTGGTTATCCAGCTTCTGTTTAAAACCTCAGATTTATGTTTATGTTGTCTGTTGATCCTTGATTACTCATTTAATCCCTGCAAAGATGCTATTAATGTAACAAGCTTAGTAAGCAACCAGACCTCCTGTGGAAGGCAGTCCCACTGTCTGGGAGCAGACACAGAGAAAGCTCTCTCATGAGTCTTTGCCAACCACATCTGCAAGGTTGGTGGGCCTGTGAGAAAACCCTCCCCTGCAGATCTGAATGCATGTCCTGGCTTATATAAGGAGATACAGTCTTTCAAATAGTCTGGACCCAAGCTGTGTAAGGTTTTAAAGGTCAAAACAAGCACTTTGAATTCTACCTGGAAATGGACCAATAGCCAATATAGCTGTTTCAATGAGGGACTGGAGGGGTTTCACATGATCTCTGAACCCAGCATGACTGCAGAGGTTTGGACCCATTGAAGTTTCTGTACAGTTTCGAAAGGCTGTCCCATGTAGAGTATGTTATAGTAGTCCAAACGGGATGTAACCAAAGCATGTGACACTATACCCAGATCTGACTTCTCAAAGAACAGACACAGCTAACACACTAGTTTTAACTATGCAAATACATCCCTGACCACAGTCACAGTCAGATCATCCAGGCTCAGATCTGAGTCCAAGAGCACATCCAAGCTGCAAACCTGCAATTTTAGGGTGAGTAGGAAGGACAGCTGTGAAAGAACTAGACAAAATCCTAAGTGTAAAGATATAAAGCTGAACACTCAAGTTAGAGTTGTCCAAGCCATTATATTCCCCATTACCATGCATGGATGTGAGAGCTACACAGTGAAGAAAGCAGATAGGAAGAAAATTAATTCATTTGAGATGTGGTGCTGGGGAAGAGTGCTGAGGATACCATGGATGGCCAAAAAGACAAACAATTGGGTCCTAGAACAAATTAAGCCTGAACACTACATGGAAGCCAAGATGACTAAATTGAGAATTCAGTCACATCATGAGAAGGCACAAATCATTAGCAGGGCAAGGTAGACATCAGTAGAAAGAGAGAAAAACTGCATTACAGATGGATAGACTCAATCAGAAAGTCCATGGGCCTGAGCCTACAGTTCCTGAGCAGAGAGGTAGGAGATGGGGGGCTTGGAGATGCCTCATTCACAGGGCCACCATGAATCAAGATTGACACGAAGGCAGTTAACAGCAACAAGTGCTCAGACTTTAGTTTGTTCCTTCTCATTCAGTACATTACTGAAAGCAGACACAGATTTAGTGAAGAAACAGCTTGTTTAGAATCTGATGGAAAGGAGAAATATTAAACAGCATGGGGGACAGAACTGAGTTCTGAGGGACACTGTAGGATAGCAACTAGGGCATAAAACAGGAGTCCCCCAGCACCACCACCTGGGTCTGCCCATCCAAGAAGGACTGGAGCCCCTGTGAAACAGTGCCCCTAAGCCTCATCTCAAAGACGCAACCCAGAAGGATACCATGGTCAATGGTATTGAAAAGCCACTGAGAGATCCAACTGGGATGCACTCACCTGATTAGTTCTCAGCATAAGTCATCTAAGGTGATCAAAGGTGTCTCTGCTCCATAGCCAGGCCTGAAACCAAGTTTAAATGGGTCTAGAATCAATCATCTGTTTCATCCAAGAAACACTGATCATGTAAAATAGACACTTTATTTCACTCATACAGCCAAAATCTGACAAAACTGAAGGCCTGTGGCAATAGCCAGAAAAGGCAATATGCAACCCCATGATTGGTTCACTGTAGTTTCACCATAAGTCAGAAATGACTTAAAGGCACACCATCATAACAAAAATCAGCTACATCTATTTGGGTACAACGGAATATATAACTACATGTACATTTTGGAAGGGATGTGGTGATATCAGTAGTGACATTGAATTAGGGTCCTGTCTGCGTGGGCCAAATAAATCAGCCTCTACTTGTCCTCTTGGTGGGGAGTCCAGATGATGCACAGCCCAAACTCCAAATCTGGTGGGAACAGACAAGATGATGTCCAGCCTGTTTAGTGCCTGACCCGGAGTTTATTGCTCTTACAATGGATTTAAATAAGTTCCTGTTTGCTCTGGATCTTCCTGGAAGATCTGGAGCCTTCGATTCTGATGTCAGTCAGCTGTTTGAAACACATCCTGCTGTGGCCACTATCACAGCAGGTTGCTTATTCTGAGGTCAGAACGAGGAGCCCAGTAATGTGATGGATGCTGGGCACCTTGTTCTGACTTCAGGAGTGAGCAATTCACTGCCACAGCAGCACTGCTGGACAGTACAGCAGGACATGCAGGCAAACAGCCACCCCAGCATTGAAAAGGAGGGCCTGAAGTAATTGGGGGAGGTCAGGGTAGCTCTGTGGCCAGGTTACTCCAGGCAGCCCCTGCAGTGTCCTGGCCAGTGCAGACAGGATGTATGACATGGTTCAATATTTGTGGAATAAATCTTTGAAATGTTGCAACAATTTATAGGAAAAGTTACATTCTATGGATGTTATGCAAAGGGATCTTGCAGCACCTTTGAGATTTAACTGAAAGAGAGAAGTTGGTAGCATGAGCTTTTGTAGACTTTAGTTTACTTCCTCAGATGGATGTTAAGCACCACCTCTATGCACAGATCGCCTCATGCATCTGAGAAAGTAGACTCAAATTATGAAAGCTCATGCTACCAGCTTCTCTCTTCCAGTTTAGTCTCAAAGGCCCTAGAAGATCCCCTTGCATACTTATTTTCCAGAGTAATACAGCTATGTCTTTCAATTCTATGGTTCCTATCCTTTTTCTATTAAAATCACTTCATTTTAAAATTAAAGCTTTTTCAAAACAAAGAAAAGAAATGAGCATCACTGAGTGGTGGCCTTGGAAATAAATTAGGAATCAAATTTATCATCCCATAGATTCTAAGAGAAGATAGATTTTATTAAATTTGCTATTCATTGATAATTTACAAGTTAAAAAATAGTCACCCAATTCTCCAGTATCTCATTGAAAACTGTGACAAGGACACTGAAATAACCTCTTGCATTTTTCCTATTATCCAAAAACAAAGGAAAAACTCATTTTCTCCAAAGTAATTAATAGTACTATTGTTTATTGTGTTAATGCTTTTTGTTATGTATTGTTGTATATGTTGTATTGATTGTATTTGTTGCATATTGAGTTGTTAATTAGCATATACACCAAATAATAAGTAATAAATGATTAAAAGGAAATAGTCTGGTTCACAGAAAATATTCCGTAAAACATAATGCAGGGCGTATGCACCTATACCTATATCCACCTATAACAAACTCCTCCAGTTCTTCTAGCCCTTTCCTATCTCAGTGTCAAAATAATGGTCTAATCATTGGCCACTGGAGTGGAGCGCATAAACGATGACTAATTTCTACACCAAAGGAACTGTATTGACATTAAGTGGTGTGGCTTTCTCATGGTACCTTTCTTTATCTTCAATGTTAATATTCAGTTGGGTTGGGCTTGTGGGTATAAAAATACAGCTTTTGTTCAGTAGTTAGAAGTGTAAGAGAGCAATAAGACCTTTACCGCCAAGATGAAGCAGCTGGTCCTTATAATGTTTTACATTTGGCTGGTCACTGGATTGCAAAGGTAAGAAACTTTCCTTGATATTTTCTTTGACTCTTGCAAACAATGGAAGTTGCTTGCATCATTGAAATTCATTTCCCAAAACCCCGTAAATCACTTAAATAACTGGTTGAAAGTTTTGTAATTTTTCAGGTTCACAAACTAGTATATTGCACAGATTCAGTACTGGTAAAGGTGTGTCAAAGATGCATTTCACAAAATGTGCCAAAGACCAAAATTCATTGAATTGTATTCTGTAAGCTAAGAACGCTTCTGTTGGAGTCCACATAGTGGGCTGAGAAGATGTTATATGAATGATGAACCATAAAAGATACATTTCTCCCTTTATGTCGAGTAGTAACAGAGAGAGAGAGAGAGAGAGAGAGAGAGAGAGAGAGAGAGGTGACTTCCATGTATAATTATTTTATTTTGTGGCATGTACCACAGATAGAAATCTAAAAGTATGAGCATTCAATAAAGAATATAAACTGCTGGTGATTGTAACAATGCTCCTGATAATCTTACTATACCATTTGTTATTGTTAACTGCCTCCAAACTGACTTCAACTTATGGCAGCCCTGTGAATGAGAGACTTCCAAGTCACCCTACCATCAACAGCCCTGCTCAGCTTTTGCAGACTTAACACCATGGCTTCACTAATTGAGTCTATCCATTTTGAATGCAGCCTTCCACTTTTCCTACTTTCTTTACCATACAGCATTGATTATATGATTTCTTTCCCTTATCCCTAGAGTTCCCCTGAAAAAACACAAATCTTTGCGGAAAGTTTTGAGGGAACGTGGGCAACTGTCTCAATTTTGGAAAAGTCACAAGGTCGATAATATCCAATATACCCAGGAATGCTCAGCTTTCCTGGAAGCTAATGAACCACTCCTCAACTATTTTGATGTAAGTTATGAGTCAAAGCAGGGAAGTAACTATAGGGAACAAAATACAAAGAAAGCACAAATAAGATAAACTTGGCAAGATCATGATGATGGATGAAGGATTTGAATTTGCCTAAGATAAACTCTTTGCTATCACTAGCAAAAGAGCTTTTACAAATCTAGGAATGATATATAGCCATGTGCCATATATTGTCTATCTGCTCTAGAACCTGATACTTTATTGCCCCTTTTGACTAGTCATTAGGTCTTGGAGTCTAAGGCCTAAGTGACCAGTCAAAATAATAAACTAATAATAATAAATAAATGACTAGTAATGAACTATCTGAGGGCAGATAGATAATACAAGACTGGAACTGCATTGAACATTACTTTCTCCCTGAATAAAAATTAAGCTTAAGAAAATATTTTTTTCTATTGAATGGACTCTTTTGTCTATCTGTCTATCTTCATAGACATATAACACACACTTTGAATCCAGCAGACTGAATCTGGTAAGACTTCCATTTATGTTTAAGAGGACTCCCTTCTTTATGTGCTGAGCATTTCTCTATCAGAGTGGATGGGAAATAAATGATGTTTTACTTTTTGTGTTAGGTGGAATATTTTGGAGAGATCTCTATTGGGACGCCTCCTCAGAATTTCACAGTACTCTTTGACACTGGTTCCTCCAACCTATGGATACCATCTGTTTACTGTGCCAGCAAAGCATGTGGTATGGATTATTGTAGAGGGGAGATGGGAGGGTAGGAGACAAAGGGGGTGTTTGCACACTTTTGTTACATATAAATATATTATCCCTTTGAAAGTATTTGTGACAAAAAAAATGATTGGGTTCCTTGGATACAAAACATTTTGCATGAGGAACCTGGTACATAACATATCTTGGAAACGTGGTTATGCTGGCTGAGTATTCTGGGAGTTGCAATCCAGAAAGCATCCAAATTCTATTTTAAAATCTGCTCGGTGGCAACTGCCACCATATACTAAGACATTCTTGTGGAGAAGTTTCCCATGAAGATTGTGCAGTTTTCAGCATCTTCTTTCCTTCTAGAAGTTGTATTGCAAAAGTAATTGTTAGGTGTTGATCTGTATTCAAAGATATTTTTTTAATTCAAAGAGAAAATGAGAATGCCTAGGAAGGAATATTATTAACAATGGAAACCTCATGTTTCTTTTCCTGTTTCAGGATGTGATATCCATCCCACCATGTGGGCGCAGATTCACAATAATAAGTGAAAAATATATTCTGAAGATGGCGTTACAATGCAAAATGATAGATTTTTCATTGTAAAAGTGGATACAACTGGGGACTTGGAACAATAGTCTAGTAGTTCAATCCTATGCCTTTTAACTCAGAAGTAAATTTCATTGTGATCAATAGGACTGACTTCCAGTTGAGGGTGCAAAGAACTAGTGTAAGGCTAAGAGTGGCTGCATACATAAGCCCCACTAAAAGTTAGACCATATGCCTTTCATACCATTGGTCCTGACTGATACTTTCTCTTTAAATGACAGCTGAACATTCCAGATTTCACCCCACAGAATCCAGCACCTACACTGAAGTTGGAACAGCTTTTTCCATTCATTATGGCACTGGCAGCTTGACAGGAATAATTGGAATGGATCAAGTGACTGTAAGTGGCAGGGCTAGCCCCACCATTAGGTAAGGCGAATGTTCTGCTTCAGGCAGCACATTTGGGTATCATAAAAGGTAGCATCCTGTTAATTTAATACATTATTATAGTTGTAATTTCAAGAACAGGGATGGGGAGAGTTCTTTGTGAGATTTTCTACTTCATGTGGGGGGAAAAATATTCTGTTTGGTTTTGGATACTATACAACTTGACAAAATGTCTTGGGCCACCCCAAGTAAGCAGAAGACCCAAGTGTATGTTTTTTTTAAAAAGTATGTCTCAATCCTTCTTTTAAAAACCTGTTCTCTTTGAGAATTATAAAGCATTATTTTACCAGCAGGAGGCCCATAAAAGGCAACATGGGGGCAGGGTGTGTGTGTCCAAATGCAATACTTTTTCAAAAGACCCAATCTTCATCTGTGCTCAGCATCCTCAATTTACTTAAATCAGGGAGGGAACAAAATGTTAAAGAACTTGACCATTGTTTTACAGAACTGGATTTTATTCCCTACATTCATACTTCCTTGGTAACCAAGGACTGAGATTACAAATGAATACTAATAGGAACATTCATTCTACATGCATGTTTATACATGTGGCTGGGTGTGTCTGCATTTTTAATTAAAATAACAGGCTAGCTCAGGGCAAAATCCATCCTTAGCTCACACAGTGGGACTCCTTTTGTTTCTTCCACCCTGCAACAATCTGCACCCCCATCATCCACCCACTTTGCACACTGTGTGTTTTGCAGAGGGAGAATCCCCTGGTACTAATGGCATCCCTCCCTTTGGAGAAAAGGGCTAACTGGATGCAATCCTCACTTTAGGGGTTGTCAATTTCAGCAGGCCACAGTCCCTTACAATGAATGAGACCCCTCGTCCATCTGCCTCAATAATGTCTACGATAATACATATCAGCTATCCAATACCTTGGTTAAATTTCTATGAGCAGACCTTTCTCTGCACGCTCCCCATTGTGAACATTTATAGTAGAGATAAAACCCATTGGCTGAGTAATAAATTTTGAGGTGCTGGTGCTGATAATTACAGTTCTCACAGTCCCACTCTCAACAAGAATCCAGAAATGCATACAGTTGCATTGATTCACATCAACCAAACATTCCTAGCCATTTTTTTACTTCCACCAGGAATAGGGCTTTAATACATGAGTCTTATTTTCCTTTCAAATTGTAATGTGAACTTCAACAGGGTTAAATTGCCACAGAGAGATTTGATCAGAGTAAATACCTTTGATTAGGTATTGCATCATCGAAATTCCCCAGATCTACTCAACACAAAACCGCCAGTGTGAATGTGGCCTAAGATACTCTAAAATTCTTTGTATTACAATAGGAATTGCTAACAACAATATAATGTCATGAAGGAAATCCATTCTTTCCTTCTCCCCAGCTACTGGAAAGATTATAGATAGGAGGAACAAGGAGCTGAAGCAGTGTGTCAGTTTCTTCCTCAGTAGCGTTAGGAAGACGACGTGCTCTCTCGATCCCTGTCCTTCATGGCTGGCAGTTCAAGGGGGAACGGTAGTAACAGAGATGTTGCGCCGAATTGTCAATTCATCTCTCAAGGAGGGCCGATTTCCTATTAAAAAAGCCCTCCCTTGACCCCCTAATTCGAAATAATTATTGGCCTGTTTCACTGCTGCCATTTCTAGGAAAGGTGATCGAGAGAGCGGTTGCCTCCCAGCTGCATGGGATCTTGGAGGATACGGATTTTCTAGATCCATTTTAAACCGGCTTCCGGGCGGGCTATGGGGTTGAGACTGCCATGGTCGCCTTAGTCGATGATCTCCGTCTGGGCATGGACAGGGGTAGTGTGTCCATGTTAGTGCTTTTGGACATCTCAGTGGCCTTCGATACCATCGACCATGGTATCCTTCTGGATCGCCTGGGGGAGTTGGGTATCGGGGGCACTGCTCTGCAGTGGTTCCGTTCCTACCTCTCGGGTAGATTCCAGATGGTGGAGCTGGGGGACTGTCGCTCCGATAAGAGGGCCCTTACATCTGGGGTCCCTCAGGGAGCAATCTTGTCCCCTATGCTATTTAACATTTACATGAAGCCGCTGGGAGAGATCATCTGGAGACATGGGGCGCGGTTTTATCAGTACGCTGATGACACCCAAATAGTCTTCTCTGTGTCTCTGACTGATGCAGTGACTAGGGATGGCATCTCTCCGCTCAATGCCTGTCTGGCGTCGGTAATGGGCTGGATGAGGGAAAATAGACTCAGCCTGAATCCAGAGAAAACAGAAGTACTTGTGATAGGTTCCCCTGGTCCGGGGATGGAAATTTTTCCACCTGTCCTAAATGGGGTCACGCTCCCCGTGAAGGACACAGTTCGCAGTCTGGGTGTGCTTCTGGACTCATCGCTTCACCTGACTTCTCAGGTGGATGCGACAGTTAGAAGTGCCTGTTATCAGCTTCAGCTGATACGCCAGCTGCGACCCTTCCTGGGCCGGGGGGACCTTGAAACAGTGGTACATGCACTGGTAACCTCTCGACTTGACTTCTGTAATGCACTCTACATGGGGCAACCCTTGTACCAAACTCGGAAGCTACAATTGGTCCAGAATATGGCAGCTAGGCTGGTCACTGGCAACTCCAGAGCCAGCCATATAACATCGGTATTGAAAGATCCTCATTGGCTGCCAATCCGCTTCCAGGCGCAATACAAGGTGTTGGTTTTTACCTATAAAGCCCTAAATGGCTTCGGCCCAGGGTACTTGGAGGACCGCCTCTCTCCATACAATCCACCCCGCACTCTCAGGTCGGGCGGGAAACAACTTTTGAGAGTCCCTGATACGAGATATGTGGTGTCTGCACATAGGGCTTTTTCTGCTTCGGCCCCGCAGACCTGGAACTCTCTGCCTGACGAGCTCCGCTCAGCCCCCTCCCTGGAGTCTTTCAGGAAAAATCTAAAGACTCACCTCTTTCGTCAAGCTTTCCCCCATGTTCCCTAATTCCATTATTCTCCCCTTGTGTTGCTGTATTGTATTGGATGTAATTGGTGCTTTGGTTTTTAACTGTTTTAACTGTGATTGAATGATGGATATTTTTATTGCTGTACTGTATTGTTTAATGTGGGGGGGGGGATTTCTTTCTATTGGATTTTGTAGTTTCCGTATGTTTTTATTACTGTTGTAAACCGCTGTGATCATGGGAATAGCGGTATACAAATAAAGATTCATTCATTCATTCATTCATTCATTAAAACAATTCTGGAATTCAGTCCCTATAATCCCTTGTTTTGATGTCTGTAAACTTTTTCTCAGGTTTGCAAAAAAAATTCTTGTTCAACTAGGAAATAAAATTAAATGTTTAAATAACAAGAATTCTCTTCCTCAGGTTGAGGGAATCACTGTAACCAATCAACAGTTTGCTGAGAGTGTGTCTGAGCCTGGAAACACCTTTCTGGATGCAGAATTTGATGGGATCCTTGGTTTGGCCTACCCATCTCTGGCAGTGGATGGAATCTCCCCAGTCTTTGATAATATGATGGCCCAAAACCTGGTGGAATTGCCATTATTCTCTGTTTATTTAAGCAGGTATGAGAATTGGTCTCCTCATGACAAGCTCTTCCTTCAAGGTCTTAATGAAATCCAATGAAAGCTGAGATTAAAAGGCAACTTTACATTGGCAGTCTAAAACACACATAGTTTTAAAGCACAGGGGTCGGGGTGAAAACTTCCTCCAGTCAACAACAACAACCCAAGGTCTCCCATTGATAGAAGGAATAGGAAGAGCCTCATCATTGCAATCACCCTGCTCTATGTGCAGCATCCGCCTCACATCCCTTTGACATATTTCTTTGTCCCTCTGCTGTGTAAAAAAAGGAAGAAACTGAACCTATGTCATCACTGTGTAAAGAGTGTGTTGGCTGCTTACTTGGGGTGGCCCAAGACATTTTGTCAAGTTGTATAGTATCCAAAATGAAACAGAATATTTTTTTTCCCACATGAAGTAGACAAAACAAATGCAATTTGTTTCATAAAGATCAAGGAGACAGAACTTATAACTTTCTGGCCTTGCATCGCACATTTTAGTGCAAATATTAAGACAGAAATAGTGTTCAGTTCAGGAAGCATTGCAGAATGTAATGCCACAAGTCCACTTCAAAGAGGGTCATGACATGCAGCTCTTAATAAAATGTTGTAGTATATAAAATGCCACATGTTAAATTCATACAATATATAGTTGGATGATTTTAAAGTGATTTCACTGTGGAATTTATCTCAACCGGGATAAGCATCCAGAGAGACTTCATATTTGAAAGTCTTATTCCTAGGCAATGATTTTGGCTTCAGTTAGGAATGCTTCCCAACATTTACCAGCTGTTGCTGTGTTTGCACTAATGATTCCAAATACTTGATTATAACAGATCTGAAGTCTCTCATATGATCTTTCTCAAATCTATTTCTTTGTGTATTGTTTTGGAGGCTGGTTCAAAATCCCTCTCTTCACTGTTGTAGTTAGGCAACAGTGGTGATGGGGAGCTTCATAGAACAGGGGATGGGGACAACACAGTGGTGATGTGTAGCCCAGGATAGGGAGGGGAGGAGCCGAAGGATCCTCCTTGCAGGGTGTTTGGCACAATTACCTGTTCCAGACATCCTGCCACCTGAAGTAGCTGTCTCACTTTGCCTAATAGTAGAGCTGGCCCTTGCTGTTGAGATCAATATTCCCTTGATAAAAACCTGACAGACTCCGCATTCAACAGTGGGAAGTGGCAGAACTGACATTAGGACAAGCTAATAAGTTTGTCTGACATTAATAAAAGCTAGAATCCAGCAATTTTTTTCCTTTGATCAGTATGTAATGGGGGGAAATATTTTCACCCAGGCATTTCCCCAGTTTTTACACAGTCCCTTGCATCAGCTTTTTAGCTGGATGATAGAGCAGGAAGGAGTAGATCATATCAGTGACCTGGAATGGGAGCAAGAGGGGAAACATGGGCTCCAGGAGAGGGATAGTTGACTTGCTTTAACACACACTGTGGAATATGTTGCCCCTCCAGGTGTTGCTGAACATTTCTTCAGCTCTCAACTCCTCAACTCTCTTCAACCCTACCCAGCATAACTAGTGCTGATAATTGATAGGAGCTGCAGTTCAACATCATTGGAAGATCTCCATATTTGCCATGGATTCAGAGGGTGTGGAAAAGTCAATCTTATTTTTCTAGTTTGTTATTATGCTGAAAAAGATGCTCACATTAGATTATACCACTCCTTTCTCTCCAGGAACCCGGACTCTTCTGTAGGAGGGGAATTGATTTTTGGTGGCTATGATCCTTCCCTTTTCTCTGGAAACCTCAACTGGATCCCAGTCACTAAGAAAGGATACTGGCAGATCCTGTTGGATAAGTAAGTGGCTATTTGAGGGGGGGGGGTTCTGGGATTTTGACAGAGACGATGGGAAGGTGTGTGGGGAGAAAGCAGTAAATTCAAACTTATAACGTTGTCTGACATTGATAAAAACTAGAATCCAGCAAGTCTTCATGTGTATCTTCAGTCCAGAACCCAGAAAGAAATAATGAATTGCTTGTTATGAATCGCCTTTCCTAAAAGTGGAGGCATCCTTAAGTGATGATAGACTAAAAAGTAAAAAAACAAACACACAACTGTACTCCACCCAAGTTGGCTGATGCTTAAGCCAGGGTAGGGTATCTCTTAGAGAAACAAGAACCAACTGTCTTTTTTCCAGTGTTTATATTGTCTTCTTCCTTTTCAGTATCCAGGTGGGAGGGACAATTGCATTTTGTGCAGAAGGCTGCCAAGCTATAGTGGACACAGGGACATCTCTTATCACAGGCCCTTCTGAGGCCATAAAGCAAATGCAAAATTTAATTGGTGCACAACCTGTGGATGGAGAGGTAAATCCTAGTTTATGATCCCTGGCAACATCTTAGTGGGATGCTTGAACTGATGCTCAGTCATCTAGAACAACCTTTGTACTTTCCCATCTGCCATCCTATTTTATCCTTTACTTTTGGATGACCATAGGTTGTCTCATCTTGGTCCAAAACACACTGCAGAAATAATCCAGTTTGAGACCATTTCAACTGTCCTGGCTCAGTGCTAAGGAATTCTGGGAAATGTAGTTTTGTGAGACATTTAGCCATCTCTGTCAGAGAGCCCTGGTGCTACAACAAACTGCAATTCCCAGGATTCCCTAGCACTGAGTCAGGGCAGTTAAAGTGGTCTCAAACTGGATTATTTCTGCAGTGTGTTGGACTCTTCTTGTATTCATAGTTTGGTTAGTTTGCTTGCTTCATTCCTTTTCTCCTTATTGTTTTTGTGTGTAAAATGCAGAATTTCCAGGTTTTACCTGGAAGACTGTTGAGAGACAAAAGTGCACTGCACACACAAATATTTAAAAGAGGCTCACAGAGCAATTGAGTTAAATGAAAACAGCATCAGGAGGAAGGGGGTGCATTTTGCAGAAGGGGGAGGGCTTTGCAATAAGACCTATTTTTTCACTTCATATAGTCACATTCAAACTGCTTTTATCTTGTGGAGGTATATACATGCTAGAGGTGATAGCTTTAAATACGCATATCTATATATCCCAAAGCAATAAAAAATGATACGGATACAGATGCATCCACTCCCCTCTTCAAATCACATGGGTTAGCATATTTTGTTTTTAACTGGGGGAAAACTTTGCATTTGACTCCACTTTAATACCTATATGCATTGTTTCACATAGTATGCTGTGGAATGCAACAACCTCAATGTGATGCCTAGTGTTACTTTCACACTCAATGGGATCCCTTACTCTCTCACCCCAGATGCCTATACCATCATGGTAAGTCCTGTCTCATGGAGGTAGGCTACATTTGTCAATATCTATTTTTAGCTTTGCATTAGGGAAGGAGCCATGAGATCAGTTCTCCTTTATGAATAATAATTTCCACATTCTTGAGCTCAGCTGTTGTTTAGTGCCTCCATTACAGAAAATTCTGGCCAGAGGTCAAAGTTTGAAACTCTGTAGCTGAATTCTTAGGACTACAAAGCTTGACTCATTTCATGAGAACTAGTTAACTATTAACATGTTTTAATCATACCCTATGATAAAAATATACTTACAGAGAATCAGAAAAGGGGACATATTTCTGTGATCCACTACAATGGTGGAGCAAATGTATGTATTATTATGACAATTCTAGTCCAAAAAAGTAACTTTTCCAAGTGGTGAAAATACTAGTATACTACTCTGGACTATGTACAATTTGCTCTGATATAAATTAATATTATTTACATTCACATCTACAATTTCTCTTTCTATTAGGAAAATAGCGATGGGATGCAGCAGTGCACCAGCGGTTTCCAGGGCCTAGACATGCAAACTTCAGAAGGGCCGCTTTGGATTCTGGGGGATGTTTTTATTGGCCAGTATTACTCTGTCTTTGATCGTGGGAATGACAGAGTGGGGTTGGCACCAGTTGTTTCTCCAATAGCTGGATAATACCAAAATGAGTTCCAGGTTTTCTTTTTCTGAGCAGCTCAGATAAACCCCTGCCCACCCCACCTCAATCTGTACCTTAAATTCATTTAAGGATAGAATACATATAATGGCTTTCATTTGTTGTGTTTGTTGTTGTGTGCCTTCAAATAATTTTTTACTTATGTTGGACCTAAGGTGACCTATCATGGGGTTTTCTTGGGAAGAGTGGTTCAGAGGAGGCTTTCCATTGCCTTCCCCTGAGAGTACATTTACCTATGTACATATCTTGAGATCCCTTTCATTTTAGATACATCCCTTCTCAGTATAGAAATGTAACCTGGACATTATAGTAAAGGTATATGTAAATATTTTCCCCTCTTGACTTTTTTCCCCTTTTACCACTGGCAAATGGAAAATGCATAGAGCAATGTCACAATCACAAACTAGCTCAGGGGTTCCCAACCTTTTTGACTCTCGGATCCCGTTTTAGATCCCTAAGAGATCTCTATGTCTTACAAGTTAATGGTGTTCAGGAGTAGTGTTATGTGGGGCAGGGAGGAAGATGGGATAGATTGTAATTTTCCTGGAGCAGCCGCAGAGCACTTGGGAAGTGCACAAGGAGCCCTAAGGGTTGGGAGCCGCTGCACTAGCCTATTAAAGCAAGTCATTGTAATGAACTGTATGTGGAGCTGTTTTTGGAAATTATGTGGACAATTCCATTTGGTTCCAAATGCTATGGCAGACTACTGGCTTGTAATTGGTAAGAGAGAACATACAGATCCCATGTGGTACCCACTTCACTTCCAGGCAGAATTCAAAGTGCTGGTGATGACCTATAACACCGTATGTGGTTTGCGGCCAGACTGTTTGAAAGACCATGTCTTCTTCTACAAGCCTGACCAAGTTTTAATATCCTTGGTGGAAGGCTTTCTCTTGGTACATTTAATGAGGCCATACAGAGTTTATCATACTGGGAAAAGAAATGGGATATTAGGGCTATGCTCCCACCAATATCTTGTAAATATCACACAGTAATGCAACACTATTTACTTGATCATTATTGCATGATTATCTTGTGAATAAAGTGGCAAAATCACACTGCTTTTTATTTGCAGGGAAATCTCAAAAATAAAAAGCACACAATTTTGCCGCTTTATTAACAGGATATCGTGCTATAATGATGTTGTGTAAAAAACATTGCGTTATTGCATTATATTAATGGGATATTGCTGGAGTATAGTGCCAATATCCCGTTTCTCTTCCAATGTGATAAAATCCATATGATAGGTCCTTTTGGCAGTTCTATGGGAGGTGAGGGCCAACCCCTCCTTTTCTCCTTTCACTAGCAGGCAAATACATTTTCATTTACATTGATATTGATGATTAATTGATAGAATTAATAGAAGAATCTGTGTGTTGTGCTTTTATTCTCAGATTGTGGAATCTGTTATCTTTTCTTTGTAATTACACAACCATATTATGAACTGTATGTTTGGTTGTGTCTTCCTGCATGGCAGAAGGGGATTAGACTGGATTGCACTTGGGGTATCTTCCAAGTGTAGGAATCTATGATTCTATATGATTCATAGTTATGCTTTAAATGCTTTTAAAATATTTTGAGTAGGCTATGTTTTTAAAAACATTTTAAAAAATAATCATTGTGCTTTAACTACACTTTGGTTTAATCTATGCTGTGAGTTGTTGTGGAACCCATGCTGGAAGAAAGGCAGGTCATTAAATAAATAAATAAATAACAAGGATAAAATGCTCGTTTATTCATTTCCAGTCATTCCTGAACTACAACCTACACCCTCCTCCTTCCTTCTTTCATTCTCCAGCTACAACTCCACTGCAAACTTTGGGTACATTGACACTATAGAAATAATGCAGTTTGATACCACTGCAAGTGCTATAGCTCCATGCTATGGAATCCTGGGATATCTAGTTTTACAAGGTCTTAACCTTCTCTGCCAAAGAGTGCTAGTGCCTCACAAAACTACAAATCCCAGCATTCTGTAGGATGGAGCCATGGCAGTTAGAGTAGTGTCCAGCTGCATTAATTCTACAGTGTAGATGCACCCTGAATCAATTATGCTGTTGAACCTTTCCTTTTCAAACTCCTTTTTCAAAATTTGTTTTGGTGAATTCCATGTAATGATTGATTAATCAGCTTGTGTGATAGGAGAATTCCACATGTTGATTGATGAATCAATCAGTGTATGTGACTTCTGAATTTCATCCAAAATCCACAAAAAAAAGTGTTTTTAGGCCAACTGAAGTGCACAAAAATTATTTTTGGCATGCCTTCTGACTTCATAAGGTGAAAAGAGGTCTTTCAGGTATTCACAGTGGTCAGTGTTGATGCGTGAAAGCAATAACTCTATTTACAAAAAGTCAATTTCCCAGGGTTTAAAACTCTCCCTGAAAAGATTCCTTTTGTTATATGTGCAGTAGCAAAGACTTTTGTACTAATATATGTACCATGTCATGAAGCCCTTTTCTTTGTACATACCTCTGCTAATGGACTGGAATTTGTGAATACAATTCAATTCAGCAGTTTCTCTTTCTAGTCTTCCTTTGTAATTTTCTTTTCAAAGAACACAACCATCATTATTGCGTGTAATAATAGTACTACTAAAACAAGGGGGGGGGGGGCAACCAAGAAAGTATTTCTGTTCAAGAGGATTGTGAATTTAGTTCTGGTACTGAAAACACATTCCTGGGAAAAGTAGCACTTGGTTCCTTAATGCAAAGTAAATGGTCAGTCCCCCAGAACAAATATTTTACACTTGGTTCCAGGAGGTGGACTTTGGAATTCTAATAAGAAACAAAACAAAAAGGTAGATCCCACCAGTTTAAGGTCAACCCACTGTGATTTAGATGAGAAGACTTTACATTTTCATTGGATACTATTATCAAGGCTTATTCTGTTTTTGGACGGAGAACTTGCTCTATGTAACAAGGCTGGGGAATTTGTTGGGAATGGAAAGGTGTCATGGATTCAGTGATATTTTGTATCTGTCAGTGACTATGGTGGAGCCATTGTGGTTTCTAGAGCCACCATACATACTGCCAAATTCTGGCAGCAACTTTGAAGGGTTCAGAGGGGTGCCTGCCAGAGTGCCCTTCTGCATTACAGAGTATTTCATTCCTTTCATGAAGGAAAGTGAGAAAGGGGGCTGTGATGGAAAAAACAACAATAACAACACTGGCAGTGTTGTGGTTTTGATAGTTTTTGCAGTCCCACTAACATCAACACTGCCAGCAAATGGGAATGATCGGGGTCCCAGAAGTGGCCAGGAGGAGCCAATATGGTGTTTGCAGCCTCCATATTGTCCACCCCGGTTAAGGAAGTGTATGTGGCCCTACATGTACAGACTATGCACATATATCTTAGGACACAGTATTTGATATACAGTATTGAACTTTGTACCTTCAGTTTGTGCCTAACACCTGTTCTTAGCTGCTATCCATAACACAGAATCATAGAATCTTAAAGTTGGAAGGGGTCCTATAGGCATGAACCACTCTCCTGAACCACTCTCACAGTTAAAACTTCCTATTGCTGTCCCTTCTAATATTAAATCAAAATCTACCCTGCTGTAGTTTAAAACCATCAGAACGGTCCTATCCTCTGAGGTAGCAGAGAACAAATCAGCATCCTCCTCTTTGTGGTATTTAAACAGTGCAGTTGTGTCACCTCTCAATTTTCTCTTCACCAAGCAGAACCTGCCCAGTTCTTTCAACCTCTCCTCATGTTTTGTTCTCTATACATCTTATCATCCTTGTTAGACTTTTCTAAACTTGCTCCAGTTCGTCTATATCCTTCTTTAAATGGGCCATCCAGAACTGAATGCAGCACTCCAGAAGAGGCCTGACCATCACAAAATATAAATAAATACCATTTTGGGGAAGGCACAATATAAATTCCTTAAATAAGTAAAATAAATAAACAGGGAGACTGTTACAGCTCCCGACTTAGAAACTATGCTGCTATTAATGCATTTATTTGTTGCGGCTTCACACTGCTGGCTCATGTTCAATTTATAATCAATTATAATCCCAAGGTCTTTTCACATGTTGTACTGCTGCGCCAAATATCGCCCATCCTATACATTTGGTTTTCGTGGCCCAAATGCAGAATGTAGCACTTGTCTCTGTTGAATTTCATGTTACTGATTTCATTCCAGTTTTCTAGTTTATCTAGGTCCTTTTGAATTCTGTTCCTATCTGCCACTGTGTTAGCTACCTCTCCCAGTTTTGTATCATCCAAATATTTGAGAAGGTTTTCCTCTATCTTATCAACTCAATCACTGTTAAAAAATAGCTGGAAGCTTTCAAAAAGACAACTAAAACCCTTCTCTTCCGGCAGGCCTACCCAGACTGAAAATTGCCCAGAACCAATTGAACCTTTTCCACCACCTCTTTCATCACGGATTGTGCAATAATTGTGATGTGGTGTTATATATTTTAACTGTGTCCTACTATGTAATTTTAAATTTGGGTGGGAGGGTTAGGCAGGGTTTTTGTGGGTTTTAATGTTTGATCTTTATGTACTATATAATGTTGTTACCCACCTCGATCCCCAAAATGGAAGAGGCGGGATATAAATAAATATTTCATTCATTCATTTCATACAGAAGAGTGCTGCCCTAGGACAAAACCCTGTGGCACTCCACTTGTGATCTCCTTCCAATCTGAAGCACAGCCACTGCTAACAACTTTTGAGCACAGTTTTCCAATGAATTAAGGAGCCATCTGATGATGTTTCCATCTATTCCACATTTACCGGTAATTAGTTTGATAATGAAAATAAGTTTAAAAATGCATTGCTAAAATTCAGATAAATGACATCTGCAGCATTCATCTACTGCACTATCTCCATACAAACCTACAAAAATGCTAAGCTCTTCAGCATTTCTCTCAGTCTCACAGGCTCACTTGGTGAGGACATGAGATAAAGTCTTCTCAGTGGCTGTTCCCACCCTTTGGAACTCCTTTCTGCAAGAAGCTAGGATGGATCCCTTCTTGATTTCCTTCTGCCAGCAGGCAAAGGCATTTTTGTTTAAGCGGGTTTTTAATGGTTAATCAGGAAAGTTTTTTTATTTATTTGTGTGTTTTATTTGCTTTTAACTTTTGCATGGCTTTTTAAATGATTTTATAGTGTGGGGATTTTAATTATTGTACTTTTTATTGTAAATATTTTTAATTTACTACTTTTGGAAGCTGCCTTGGATCCCCTTGGGAGAAAGCCAGGGTATAAATGAAGTAAATACAATAAATATACACTAATGACCCAATTAAACAAAAAGATATAAGGTTAGTTTTGCAGGATTTGTTTTTGACAAACCCCTACTGGCTTCTACTAATCAGTGCACTGTCATCAAGACACTTGGAGAGGAATTCCTTTATAATCTTTTCTAATATTTTTCTTGGTACTGAGGTCAGGATGAGTGGCCTGTAGTTTCTTGGATCATCTTTTTTGCCTTTTTTGAGGAGAAGGACTATGTTTGTTATCTACAGTATATCTATTTGGGATGCATCAATATATGATGTGAAAGCAGATAGCAATAGCAAGTATATTTCTTACCACTTATCAGTGCACTTAAGCATTCCCTAAGCAGTTTACTTGGGAGTTTATCAGACAAGGGGAATTGAAAGTCTAATCCAATGGCAATCTGAATGCAATCATGGGGTTTAATGTTATTGCGTGATAATCCACTACACACAAATTCGGGTAATAGGAAGTCAGTCCAAATGCAATCATGTGGCTTCACATTATTGTGTGATAGACTGCCACATGCAAATTTGGGCAATGGCATACTATTTTCGGGCAATGGGAAGCCAGTTTGAATACAATGCGTATTCACGTAATTGCACAAAACTAGTGACTTTAAGTGAATGCAATCTGACCCCACTTTCTTTTCATTTGAATTTAAGATAAATTCCTCTCTTTTGATAAACTCCAAAGTGTAAGCTAATTGCCCCCAAAAAGCTGGGTAGCAGATGGGATGTCACTTAACCATATAAGTAACCAACTCATTTAAACATTATAATATTGGACAGGAGAATTCCCAGAAAAAGACAGCACAATTTCTGTGCTGCCCCATACTTGAACATTCATCTTTTAGGAAAGTTAACTCCAGTATTTCAAGAGTTTTGCTCCAATGGTACACGACTCATATGAGCTGGCCACTGACATGAGTTGTTAAGCCTACAAGAGAGGAACACTTGAAGTCCTTTGCTAGGTTACAAAGAATTTTCAAGTGCACCTCTTCAATAATGCAGTGTCCACATTTGAGAAGTCTTTGGTCAGCCATTTCCCTGGGTGCATTTTGGAACTAAAATGTGTGGAGGGAAGAAGAGCCATTACAGTTGTCTTGACTGCAAGATTAGACCAAGTGCGAATGACACCAAGTTGCTAAAATCTGATCTCAAGCCAGTGGTTTGCCTTGCACAGACTGTGCCCAGACAGAATTTTAGTACAGGAACATGGCAGCAAATTGGGCAAAATGTTTTACTTTCAGCCACCAGCTGCATTTAAAACAAACAAACAAATTTTTGTGTACATATAAAAATTTGTAAATCAGGTGAAGTACACTCTAACACAGGGGTAGGCAATCTTTTTGAGCCGGGGGCCAGGTTGCTGTCCCTCAGACAACTGGGGGGCCGAAGCCAAAAAATAAATAATTTTTAAAAAATTAAAATTAAATATATAAATAAACCAGGACAAATGTAGGACAAAATTTTCAAATGGAAGACACTTTTTTAAAAAAAAATGGAGGACACGTGAAAAAAAATTGCTGATTTTTTAAAAAATGTTAATATAAATGCATGTTTCTGAGGCTTCTATAGACAATTGCCCCTCAAAGGCCCCGGCGGCAATCGGCGGCAGGACCAGGCTGGGGGCGTTCCCAAGGCCTCGCCGGGCCGCATCCGGCCCGCGGGCCGCAGGTTGCCTACCCCTGCTCTAACACATCCAGGATAGAGGGGGAGGTAACACTTCTAAAGATGCCCCAATCTATACATGTGAAAAAGCTTGCCAGAAGCTGAGCTTCCTGGAGAGCAAATCCACTTGTAATCAAGGTCCCCATCTAATTTTAAAAGGTAAATGATAAAATAGGCTGCCACAGAAGCAGTGGCAGTAGAGACCCAGAAGGTTATATTAATGGCCGGGTAGAATGCTATTGGATCTTCCTCAGAGATACAAGCAGGACTGGAGTGTTGGGAAAAGGCTTGGCACACCTAGCTCAGGGCTAGTCTATACTTAAGCGTATTATTCAAATTGCTGTGGATT
Source organism: Sceloporus undulatus (assembly GCF_019175285.1). Lineage (NCBI taxonomy): Eukaryota > Metazoa > Chordata > Lepidosauria > Squamata > Phrynosomatidae > Sceloporus > Sceloporus undulatus. The sequence goes on from NC_056525.1 coordinate 57,726,813, forward strand.
TTTACATATTCACATAGATGCTTAATTGCCTTCATTTTCCTATGCAAATTCACTTCTATTCATGCCCTCTCTGCCAAAAATGCACAGCCATACAAATCCATGCAAGTCTATGTGAAGTGGATGGACAGCCACACATTCAGTCATGCACATCCTCATGGATACTCTGGTAAAACCGTAAAACCTTTTCCAGCAAAGTTTATGGAGTCTAGAGTGGGGGCACAAATAGCCCAAATTCTTCAGAACTGTGTGTGGCCGGACTGCAGTCTGTTCTATTCAAATAAGGAGCGTTTTGATAATACAGACAAGCCTTAGTTAATCTGTGCCCAGCCATTTGCTCTGAACAATGAACCCCTTACCCCTTAGATAAGGACAAATACTTTATGAAAACACAATCCCACTCTGGGATTTGCTGATGGGATTTGCAGTTCAACAACATATGGAGGGATGCATAATTTCCCACCCTTTCTTTGAAGCAGTGGTCCTCAAACTTTGGTCCTCCAGATGTTTTGATCAGGGCCAGTACTCATAGTTTCTGGAAGTCAAGTTTAAAATGTTTAAAAGAGCCAAGATTAAAAACCATTGAATTAACGATTAAAGCAGAAGTGAAATTTCTGACAGTCATGGCAATTCAGTAATCTCAACCACAAACCATGTCCCTGAAGTGAGTGATTAAGATCAGCTGACTCTAGGCAAATCTGCCTGTTCAGCAAACCATAACAAAACATGTGATATCTTCACCATAGAGCTCATGCAAACATTCAAATAATACCATCACAGGCCTGTAGGTAATAGTTGTTGTGAAGTAGTTCTTGGGTTGGAAGTATGGTGGTGGAGAGGAAGGGATTTAGACATATTCTCATACCCTAAAGGCAGCAGATCCCATCTGAAGCTAAGCAGGGTCAGCCTTGGTTAGTACTTGGATGGGATACCACCACTGAATATTACATGCTATAGGCTATATTTCAGAGGAAGAAACTGGCAAAACCACTTCTGAGGATTTCTTACCTAAGAAAACCCTGTGAACCCTATGCAGTGGCCATAGGTGGACAGGCGACTTGAAGGCAGAGAGAGAGATACACTTTTTCCATATAGAAGAAGGAAACATATTGGGGAGAAGGCTGTGTCATATTCTTTTTTCATGACTTGCTTGATTATTTTACTGTCATTTAGTTAGGCTATACTACTGATAGAAAAGTGAAATATAATAAATAACTAATTTATCCCTTTATTATTGGGAAAAGACATAACTTGAAGGCAACTTGTTATTTGTTATTTAACTTGGTCTGAGTGTTGGACTATCGCTCTGGGGACCAGGATTCGAATTCCCACTCAGCCATGGAAACCCAATGGTTAAGCTTGGGCAAGTCACACTCTCTCAGCCTCAGAAGAAGACAAAGGCAAAAACCACTCTGAACAAATCTTGACAATCCCTATGGAAGGGTAATCTTAGTTTTGCCATAAATTCAGAACAACTTGAAGGACACAACAACCTTGCTATTTGTAATACTAGCACCAAACTGGTGAAAGTTGCAGCAGCATGTAATTTCCCCCTTTAACTCATGTCCTGTTCAGCCTGCCACAAATACAATGGAAACCATAGCTCAAAGGCAAGTTCAGCCAGGTGCTTTAAGGACAAAGGCATTCCAAATTAGATTCCCAGAAACAATGACACTGATAAGGATTTAGATAGAGTTGTAAATTATAGGGAAGTTGCATGATTTAGCAGTTCTGACTCATACTTTTTTGACTTCATTTTACAATGAGAGTCACATGTCAGGAACTCTAGGATTATTTCCCAATTTCTTATTTGCACAGATGTTTGAAACAGAAATCAATCATTAAAGAAAAAGAACTAATGCTTTTTGCATCTTGCACCTCTAACTAAGCTTTGGGCTATCAGATATTGTTCATCTTTGTGACTGGAATGCCGTCCCTTTTGAGATGCTACAAGTGCTACAAGTTCTCTCTAAATACTGATTCTACAGATTAACATGGCTATATCTTTGAATACTATCTTTATTAGGAACCAAAATGCACAAAATATATGCTGCAAACTTTCGAAGCTCCAATCGCCTCTTCATCAAGCAAAGATGTTAAAAATTCTTCAGGAAGGAAAATTATGATGAAGGTAGTCACAAGCCCGCATTTTGTCATGATGCTGCTGTTCTCAGTTTAGGTGTTGTTGGCACCTGCCCCTCCTCCTTCTAGTCATGTAGGTATTCCAGGGGAAAAAACAAGTTCTATTAGCAAAACAAAAAGTGATGCTCCTCTTGAGATCCAAGTTGTCACAGTCCTTTGTGAAGCTACAAGCTCCTTTGTTAGGTAAAGAGTACTGAAATTCCAAAGAAGCCTTCCATATTTTTGCATTAGGAAACATTGTTAGGTCTATTTTGGTAAAACATGCTAAATGTAGTCCAATTTTTTTTTATTAAAATGCTTTAGCTTTGTTGGAGGAGGAAACCTCAAATGGCAAGTCCCAGTCCACTGGCCCTCTCTTTAGGTTTGCTTTGATGTGGCTAAAATATGGTATCTTACATCAGAAAACTTTTTTAAAAATTTCCTGGCATACGCATGCCAACTGCAGCACCTGAAGTATTACAATGTTTATATGTTCTAGTTCTTGTTTTACTATGTTTAGCTTCTCCTGATTTATGCTTCCCATATTCCATGTTTCTATAGTATGTGTTGTGCAGCTTTGGAGTTTTTGTTCACCTCTGAGCTGAACGTCCTTTCAGCTTGAATCCAGTTGTGTCATTAGCCACAGTGATAATCATAATTGTCCTTTGCTATACCCCAGTAGCTCACTGAGTGCTTTATGACCTTGAGTATCATCTTCTGTCACTACCTTGTTACATTTTGGATTGTCTCACCATAGAATTTTCATGGTAAAAGACATTCAAAACAGGTTTGCTGTGCTTTCTTCTGCACAGTAGTAACAAAGGTTAGCCATAGTGTCATTACCGTGGTCTTGGAGAAATCTTCCACCAGTGTCACCCTCCACTACTTCTGCTGCCTAGTAGCTGTTTGGTAAATTTAATCTGGCTCCAACAGCACTGCTACTATTAGCATAGCCTCTTGACTCACAGAGATAAGCAATCCCACCACCACAAAAAGGTAGTGCAACTGGTGATTTTTTTTTAAAAAAAGGTTGGAAACATTACTTTTGAGGATCACAAATCCAAGAATTCCCCAGGTGATGGCCCTGGTGGCTGGAGGATTCTAGTTGTGCTCCAAAAACTAACTGTTCCAAATGGATAAAACCACATAATCTATTTGCACCTGTGTATACCACAAGTAGGGTGTAGGAATCAATGAAGGATACCATGCCAAGATTCCTGGCTGCCACTTTAGGTCCTTGCTCACTTTATAGTTATAACACTTTGGTGTGGGACAGACAACCCAAAAAGAGTAGACTCTTGGCACCTGTTTTTCCACCAGAGGGAAGCCACAGCCACCAAACTGTGCAGCTTCCCACTGGTGAAAAAAGAACCTGTGAAAGGCAGGTTCTTCTAAAGCCTCCACAGCTACATAACGAGTGCACCACTGGCGTTGTGCGGATGCCGCGCGGCGCTTACATGAAAATGGCAGCGCTGTGTATCCAGGGCACTGCCATTGTTATGCCCTTGTCATGTGCTAGGGTTGCAGGGCGTGTGGGCACTCGACCCCCAGGCAACCCTAGCATGTGACGGCGTCGCAAAGGGCCTGTATGTACCAGGCCAATGATACCACTTTAACTGCCATGGCTGCATCCTATAGATTTCTGGGGCTTGTTGTTAATGGAGACAATAGAGCTCTCTGGCAGAGAAAAGTAAATACCTCACCCTGAAAGGCAAATCCTGGAAGTCAAAGTGAAACCATAGTGCTATAACTGTATAGTGTGAATGGAGGTTTCAAATGACAGTCAGAACCTCATATGAGATGGACTTTAAATCCTCCAGCCCATTTAAGCATGATTCTTTCAGAAGACATGACGCACACCGTTCAGCCTCTAGGGCACACTTTCATAGGGGTGTTCCAGGTAGTCTTCTCAGGCACCCCTTAAAGACTGATGGGACAAGCAGAGTGGCTGGTTTTGATCCTAAACATGCTTATAGGGTTTATAGACTTTGCTTCTGGAAAAAAAAGTGAACACATGGAGTTTTGCTTTTCCTGAATCATCTTTCTGAGTGCAAGAAGAGTATAAGAAACTGATAAGACAATCCCCTCAAAGCCAGAAAGATGGATGAGGCATTTCAGCAGCTGTCTTTGGACTTGCCAAGGTATGAAACCAGGTGTAAAGGAATTTACTGGCCCTATTATTATTAATCGAGCTTCTCAGGCATGGGCCACTCCCTGCTCCATTAAGCACTGAATTAGATTCCTGCAAAACCTGTTTATTACCTTTGGTGTCTAAGCATTTATGCTGAGGCTTACTAACTAGCACTAGCATGGCAAATGCTGAAGTGGAGGACTCATTGTGAAAGTGTGTATACAGTACATAGCACCAACTAAAGAGCAGCAAAACGTAGCTTAATTCTCCTTTTAATATGATTACCACAATGGCAATCCGATGCATAATACATGTGAGTTTAAGCTACATTACAATAAGTAAATAAACTTATTGGTATTTACATCTAGCTACTTACACATGAGGCTTCCCGTGAGTAAATTGCCATGAAATCATTAGAAATCATAAAAGAAGCGTGATCAGGGTTCATACCCCTGCACGCTTCCCCCAAGAGTAAATTGTTATGGAGGTGTCTGGGCTTGCTTCTCCCATCATCCTTGGAATCACCTTTTGATAACGGGATCTTCCGTTATTGCCTAATGGCAGCTCTATGATGATTTACTGATGGGACAAGCAGAGTGGCTGGTTTTGATCCTAAACATGCTTATAGGGTTTATAGACTTTGCTTCTGGAAAAAAAAGTGAAGAAATAGTAAGAATGAATCCCTCTGAGAATGAGGAGAGAACGCTTCCTACATTACTCAATAGCTATTACCTTTATTGTTTGTTGTTGTGTGCCTTCAAGTCAGTTCTGATTTGTGAAGCTATAATGGGCTTTCCTTAGCAAGATTTGTTTAGAAGAGCTTCGCCATTGCCTTTCTCTAAGGCTGAGAGCATGCAACTTGCCCAAGGTCACCCAGTGGGTTTCATGGCTGAGCTGGGACTCGAATCCTGCTCTCCAGAGTTGTAGTCCAACACTCAAACTACAATGCTCTACAATGCTCTAGCTCAGTGTTTCCCAAAGTTTGGGCCTTCAGAGTTTTGGACTTCGACTCCCAGAAGCCCTAGCCATTTTGGCCAACAATCAGGAGTTCTGGGAGCTGAAGTCCAAAACATCTGGAGAACCAAAGTTTGGAAACCACTGCATATTACTTGTGACCGCTGATGTATGAGCATATATGCCACATATCTGAAAGTGTTCCGCCTCTATGTGAGACAAAGGGCAAAGGAGAAAAAAGTAATTATTGTTTTTATTTCTTTGTTTCTTTCTTTCCTCAAGTCATCTAAAGCAAGGGCCTAGCAATTGAAGAAGTAGATGTCTCACTGTTTTTGAAAGTTTAATATTAACCATGTTACATTTGATCAGAAGAGTGCCAGAGGGAAAGGGCTTGCCCCTTAGTCCCCCATACAGTATTCATGAGCAAAACTGCCCTACAGGGCAAGGGGACAAATAGCCAGAGAGGCTACCTTTATTCAAGCAATCTATTTGAATCTATTATTCAAGCAATCTCTGCTCCACTCTGAGCCCACAACAAACTCCAACTCCCAGAATTCCATAGCCTTGAGCCAGGGCAGTTAAAGCGGGGGCCAAACGGGGTTATTATTTCTCCAGTGTGGATGCAGCCTTAGTTTGGAATATCAGAATGCAAAGAGATCTTATAGCACCTTGAAGTCAAGGCTGCATTTACACTGCAGAAATATTGCAGTCTGACCCTGCTTTAACTGCCATGGCTCAGTACTATGGAATCCTGGAATGCGTAGTTTGTTGTGGCTCCAGGCTGAGCAGATTGCTGCAAAATGTAGGACAATCAAGAAAAATGGGAGAATATTACAAGATCAAAAACACTCCTATAAATATAAACCCATGCTTCTTAGTTCTGCTCCAAATGGAGGATGTTTTGGAATTCCTCCTGGGCAGAAAGGTGAAAATGGAGGACCTGTCCTGGAAAAGGAGGACATATGTTCACCCTGTTTAGGAAAAATCTAAGGCATAACCAAATAAAAACTGAGAACACTCCTATAAATGCAAATCCCTGCTTCTTAGTCCTGCTCCGAATGGAGGGCCTTTTGGAATTCCTCCTGGACAGAAGGCTGAAAAGGGAGGCCCTGTCCTGGGCCCGAGAAGAGGCAAAGGCACACTCCCCAGAATGCCACAGCATGGAGGCAGGGCAGCTAAAAGTGGTGTCAAAGCGGATGGTTTCTGCAGTGTGGCTGCAGCCTGAGTGAAAGGAGGGGGAAGGCAGGGCTTTTGGATGGAAGTCCTTCTCCAAAAGAGAGGGAGGCTGGTGTGAGGAGGAAGCCTTGTTGCCAAAAAGGAGACAGAGAGACAGCCCTCAGCCCGTGATGTCACTTGGGGACGGCCTCTTTGGCCGCCTGCCTTCCCACACAAAAAGGAGACAAACTACTGGGCAGGGGCCATGAGGTGGGCTTCCCCTTTCAGTCCTCCTCCTCCTCCTCCTGGAGGCTCCCTTCTGGTCTTCTTCTTCTTCTTCTTCCCAGCCCCAGGCAAAGCCTTCCCAGCCCGGCTGAGGCCAAGAGGAAAACCCAGTAAGTGCCTTCTCTCTTGGCCCCCTCCCCTCCGTCTTGGACCAAAGGTCGTCTGGAGGAAGACAGACACGGGTCTCGACCCCAGAGGACCTGGGTCTGCCCCACCAGAGGCAGCAGCAGCAGCAGCAGCAGCAACAGAGCCCTCTTCTGAGCGGGAAACTCTGGAACTTTGGGTTTCTTTTGGGGGGAAAGACAAGGTGGAGGAGGGCAGGGGATGGCCAGCTCAGGGGCTGTGTAGACACAGGCAGAGAGAACGCGCTTTCATACCCCTTTGAGTGAGCCACCCACAGGCGTCCTCCTTTTCCAGGACAGGTCCTCCATTTCAGCCCTCAGCCCAGCAGGAATCCCCGAAGGCCCTCCCTTGGGAGCAGGGCTAAGAAGCACAAACTGGTATTTCTGTGAAGCGTTTTGTGGCTTTTCTTTGGTCACGGTCTTTTTCTTGACTGTCCTCCGTTTTGCTGTGCCTTGATCTCCTTTGCAGATGTGACTTCTGGCCTGGGGCCTCGATGTTGTTGTTGTTGTTGTTGTTGTGTGCCTTCCAGTCTTTTCCAACTTCTGGCGGCCCCGTTTTTCTTGGCAGGTTTCTTCCGAGGAGGTTTGCCATTGCCCTCCTGTGAGGTTCAGAGAGAGGGTGACCTGGCCTAGCTCTCCCAGTGGGTTTGGTTGGGATTTGAGCCCTGGTCTCCAGAGTCCTAGTCTAATGCCCCAACCATTACACCACGCAGCCTCTCCTGGGGATGCACCAAACCACAAATCCCAAGGGTCCTGTAGGATGCAGCCATGGCAGTTAAAGAGACATGAAAGTGCATTATTTCTATAGTGTAGATACACCCAGAGGCAGGGTTCACTTCAACTTTTGGTAAAAGTAGGCGCAGGAGATTATCTTTTTCAAAGGAAGCAGAGATGAAGGTGGAGAAGAAAGACACACTTTCTCCTCTGGCCATGAAGGTGGAAGGGGGACCCAGAAAAGGTCAGACTCCAAATGGCCTCCCAGGCTGCATCTGCACTGCAGAAATAATCCTTTTTGATTCCACTTTAACTGCCCTGGCTCAATGCTATGGGATTCTGGAGATTGTAGTTGTGGCCCCAGAGCTCTTGTGCCAAAACACACTACAGTCCCCAGCATTCCATAGCATTGAGCCAGGGCAGTTAAAGTGGTGTCAAACCGGATTATTTCTGCAGTGAGGATGCAGCATTAGTAATTCCAGGTCTTTCTGCAATTGTGTGAATGCTTCAAAACATGGGAAGGGGGAGAAATCCCTTTTCCTGAATAGCTGCATAGAGGTGGCATGACCCAGGACCAGGCCTTTTGCTTTTCTAAGCTGTATCTGAAGATAGGAAACGCCTATTTAAAAACACACTCAGGGAAAAATATGCTGGGCTGGTAGCTCATTGCTAAACAGTCCCATCTGGTGCTCTGGGCTGGGCTGCTTTTTCCCTTGGCAGGGTAGCTATGTTGCTGAACTTTCAAAAATGTCTTGTGTGGAGTACAAATGCCCAGAAGGGTTCACAGGCTAGTTAGTGCTGCAGCAGAAACTCTCTCTGCAAAGTGACTGGCAAAGAGAGCTCCAGATTACTCTGGCAAGAACAAAACTTAGACATTTTTACTTTCTGGGGGGAGTACACCTCCCAGAATCCCCCTCGGCCACTGGCCATGCTGGTTAGGGATCCTGCAAGCTTTTTTGGGGTTTTGGGGCTATGCGGCCATGTTCTAGAAGAGTTTCTGCCTGACGTTTCACCAGCATTTGTGGCTGGCATCTTCAGAGAACCTTCAGCATTCTCTGAAGATGCCAGCCACAGATGCTGGAGAAATGAAAGGGAGAAACTCTTCTAGAACATGGCCGCACAGCCCCAAAACCCCACCAAAAAAAAAAACTATGGATGCCAGCCAGGAAAGCCTTCAACTCCACATTCTGGGAGCTGTTATTCAAACATGCAAACTTTTGCCAAGTTCTGAATTCCAGACACTACCTGGATAGATGTCACTTAAGGCATTGGGTTTCGTTCATATTACAGTGGGCCTTTGATATCCACTGGGATTTGATTCCAGGATGCCTCTGTGGATATCAAAATCTGTGGATGCTCAAGTCACATTATTATACAATGGTACAGTAAAATGGTATTCCTTATAAACAATGGAAATATCACAGTTTACTTTTTGATGTTTTTAAAATGTATTTTCAAGTCATGGATGGTTGATTCCATGGTTGCAGAATCCATGACTATGGATTGCTGACTGTATACAGTTAAAGCATCATGATTTCACTTTAGCTATCATGGCTGCATCCTATGAGATCTTGGGATTTGTAGTTTGGTGAGTATAATTATGTAACATTAAAGAGACCATGAGTGTGAAAAAGTCCCCAGGCTTCTGGAGTTACAAAAAGCAAAAAAGAGCCACAAATTAGGATGTCAATTACAGTATAAGGTCAGAGGAATGGCTAAGAGGAGAAAGCAGCTCCACAGTACCAAGAGTCAGGTCTGCGATGGAAGAAGAGGATTAAAAACAGGAAAATATTATTATTTGCCATTTGACCTCCATGTAGTGATGAACAGCGATTGAATAGTTACACAGATCTACTTTGTTTCTTTTATACTTTTAATTTGGCATTTGCAATTTATTGTTAGCTCCATAGAATTCTATTCATAGTAGAGAGAGGCAGAATACATTTAACCAATGAATAATATAAAGTCTTGAGATGCTCTTGTAAAATAAGGGTTATGTGATTTGCTTAGTTTGTGTACATATCTAATTGGGCAATTTGATGGTGCCACTTTTTTTCACTGCTCCTGCTCCTGTGTCTTTCACAAAACTGCATGGCACACAGACTTTCATAAGGTGATGGCTTTCTTGCCATGGAAGCAAGTGACTGAACAAGTCTGCTTGCATGCAGCATGAAGGGGTGTGTGTATAGAATCAGAAGTCAGTCATTTGAATTTACTCTCAGGTAACTAGGTTTTGCTTTGCAGCTTTAATTTGTATGGATTTAATCTGTATGGATTCTGTTAAGAACACGGGAGCAGGACTCCTATTAAGATGGCTGTCCAGCAGTAACTGTTTTACCCTCCATGCCAGCCTTCTCCCTTGCTAAATTGAATAATAAGCCTTTAATCTGGTACATAGTGTAATGATTTAAGTATTGGGCTATGACTCTGGAGATCAGGGTTCGATTCCTTGCTCAATCATGAAAAATCACTGAGTGACCTTGGCAAGTCACACTTTGACATCCTCATAGGAAGGAAATTTACCAAGATAACCCTATGATAGGTTTCACCTTAGGGTCACCATAAGTAAAAAATGACTTGGAGACACAACAACAAAAAATCTGGTACACCGATCCTATCTTCACAGTGATTGGGAAGATGGGTGTTTGCTATGTAGGAAACCTATGTGTGTGTGTCTGTATGTGGCATCAAGCCACTTGTCGATTTATGGCAATCCCAGGAACTGACAGCATACCAATAAAGCTGCTCCAAGCTGCAGAAACAGAATCTATTCTATTTTTAACTAAAATCTGTCAGCAAATTTGGGAAACAAAACAAAATAAAACAATGGCACACAGACTGGAAACACTCAGTATATATTCCAGTCCCCAAGAAAGGAGACACTAGGAACTGCAGTCATCACAGAACCAATACATTAATTTCTCATGCAGGCAAGGTAATGCTTAAAAATTCTACAGCAAAGACTCTTATGTATGGAGCGAGAATTGGAAAGGAAAGGAAGAGGCACTGTAAAGGGATCATATAGCAAATATATGCTGGATAATGGAATGTACTAAGGAATTTCAAAAGATCCTCCTGTGCTTTATAGACTATAGCAAAACATTTGATTGTACAGAATAGCTCATGAAAATCTATGGATCACTTTTAAATAAATGGGTGTGCCACTGAAAACAGAGGCTCATGCATATTCAATCCCCATAGCCTTGAATGAGGTGCTTGTGTGCGCCTGTGTGTACATGGGGGGGTGTGCCCCATTAAAAATAGAGGAGGACTGCCCTTCACGGATTTCCAAGGTAGCGAGTTAGGAGGGGTGACTGTATAGTTAAATACTAAAGTTAGGATTGTCCATGCCATTGTGTCTGGTTGTAAAAAATGGACAATGAAGAAAGCTGACAGGAAAAAAAATAACTCAGGGTGATTTGGAGGCTTTCATTCATAGGGGCTCTGTGGGTTGAAGCTGACTTGAGGGCAGTTAACAACAGCAAAACCCTGATATTCATTGGCAGTTTCCCATTCAATTATTAACAAATGATGACCCAGCTAAGCTGCCAAGATCTAGTGGGATCTGGTGCTTTGGGGTATTTAGGCCCCAGGAAGCTATAGCTGTCATTTAAGTGACGATTAAGCAAGAAAGATGTGATTGGAAAGACAAGAAGGTAGTTAAGGGATGAGAAGATGAATGGAGAATGTGAGAAATCACCCAGTCTGTTTCATTGTGTTTCTGATAATCCCACCTGCATTTAAACTCTGATATGTTGGTATGCATTTCAAGTTATGTACATTTATTTGCATGTAAACTGAAAAGAAGAGAACTTTCCAAAGATGGGAAGCTAAACGATATACACACACTTTTTTGAATGGCCACACAAAACACAAACTGTCTGAATATGAAAAAATAATAATGTATGAATGAATAGCAATGCCTTTTCTCTCTTCAGTAAAGAAGCACATGTATGATGGTTATGCACACTACTGGTTCAGGCTACTTTATTACAATTAGACAACCCACTCACTGGGATTATACAACCTATATGGTACAGTCTATTTCTTCTGGCAGAGGAACTGTGTCTTTGTTAGCTGGGGATGCCTGTATTTCTGCCTGTTTTGAAGTTTTTAGGAACTAATTATATATAGCATGCAAATATCTATGGCTGAGCTGCAGCACAGTTTTCAAAAAGAAAAGTCGTATTAGGAAAGTAAGATTGAGAAAAAATATATAATCTGAATTTTGGGGCCAGAATAAAGCCTGTCAAATTTTCCATGGTACCATTTCTAGTATTTTAAGATTTTAATGAGTTTGACAGGATTTGCAAGGTTTTTGCCATTCTTTTGTAAATTCTAAGGTCCACCCCTCTCCTGCACAAGAGGCAACAAAAAGAAATGAAAAATAACAGGCAACCACTGATGGGTGATGGTTTCCATGGAAGTGGGGCTAGTTGATCAGCTTTGGGTTGTAGTCCAAATTTTGAAAGACCTATCCAAGTTGCTGAACCTATTTTGTAGGGTAGCATTCTGTACCTTGGATAGTTTCTTTAAAGTTCAGACTAAAACCCAGAGCAGATTCACCATCTGCGGACACTGAAACCACCAGCTACCATTGGAAGCAATGCATTGATCAAGGCAATGAGGTGTTTTCTAATCACTCCGATTAATAATTTAACACATAACTGTACTCTGAAAATAAATAACGAGAATAGATTCATTTCCAAGCCATGAGTGGCAGGGGATGAAGTGCAGACTTTCATTATATTCCCTATAATGATACCCTCAAGGAGAGATTTTGATTGAACAGCTATTTTCATTCCTTCCAGGGGGAAATCTTTCCAATTCAAAACCAACCCACCCCAAAATACTTTGGATTACAACTGGAATAGCATGTAACAATATGTTGCTAGGTAAATCTGTTTCCTCTCCAGATGCTATGGAAATTGCAGCTGAACTCAAAGGATACAGGGCTCCACTATACTTCTGCAGGTGATAGAAGAAACCCCAGAGAGCCACTGCAAAGCAGAATGGAATGTGTAGGCAAACTTTATTGTTAGTAAATAATACTGAGCTACATAGCCATCATGGTGTAGGGGTTTGAGTGTTGGACTACAATTCTGGTGACTAGAGTTCAAATGTCTGCTTGGCCGTGGAAATCCACCAGATGACCTTGAGTGAGTCACACATTCTCAACCCCAGAAAAAAAAGTGATAGGTTCTGTTCACTTTAGGGTTCAACTTTAGAGTTGCCATAATTTGGAAAGGACTTGAGAGCACACAACAGCATCAAAACTAACAAACAGTCTGACCTGGTATAAGCCAGCTTCACATGTCCCTTTCACCTTACTAGAACCCCCCCCCCCCCAGTCCTGTCAGGAATTTTAACATGAGAGAAAGGCAGAAAGGTATGTTAGAAAATGTGAGCAGATTTATGTGCTAGACTAGTGCTCAGATCAACACCTTCCCCAGCACTCTAAAACCCATCATGGGATTGCAGCTGTTGTAATGAACAGAACGGGAAGTGGCTTACCATGAATGTGCCCAGGCACTCTGGACTGGAGTGGTGATCAAATGCTCATTCTAGTCTTATGACTTTAGTTTGCAGGTGGATGCACAGCTGCCATTGCTAATTTGTAGTGCCCTTTATAGTGCTCTGTTTTTCCTAGAGTGGGATAGTCTGGTCATGATTATCTATGTTGTAGAAATATTCAGGCTACACTATTATAATCCCTTGTGTGCAGGGCTGTCTTTGTAAAGTACAGTGCTCTGAAACACTGGTATAGAATGTATTATCCAGATATCACCTGATACCACGGCATGGATAAACATATTACAACACAATAGCCTCCCCACTTGTTGCATAAGGTAAAGTTTTCCTTTATTTTTAGAAGACCTAAATATCACCAGTACTCAGATTCTAGAGCAAGTATTCTAAAGCAAATCTAGGGAGCCAAAGGTAAACTGCTTGGGGTGAGAGGAGGTACTTTCAACTATTAATCCTTCATGGGTTGGATGTGATGCCATCCACCCTGACATTTTTGACCAAAGCACCAGATGGAGCTTCTTGATCCAGTCCTTCAAACAGGAACCCAGCTTTGATCCTTCTCCTTTTCCTCTATGCTTAAAAGGGGAAGAGAGAAGCAAAGGAACTGACAAATGCCAGCTAATAGTGGTCACTTAGCAGACCACTCAACTTCCACATTAATAGGCAGAGTGATGTACAGGGAGATCTCCATTCAGTGCTTGGAAATAATAGAAGGGAGAGCCCTCTTTACCAGAGCATCCTTCTGGACCAGATGCTGTCCCTCCATGATCCAGATTAGTTCATAGGCCCAAGGTCCACTGTACTGTGCCTAAAGGACTCCCACCAACTGGGGCACTGCGTGCCAATTAAGGTTTTCATCAAAGGGCATCTTCCAAGTGTCTCCACATTTTGCAATGTTATTTTAAAACTAAACTAACCACAGAGAGAGAGAGAGAGAGCAAATTAAGGACAGCTTTTTAGAATTCTGCTGGGTGCTTTCGGTCAAAATACCCAAACCATGGAGCTCCCTCTTTCAGTATGTTCATGTGGCATCTTCTTGTCGCTTTGGTGTCAGGCAAGCAAGGTATTTCTTTTTACACCAGGCTTGTAAACAACACTTGTAATCTTTTGAATGATGTTTTGCTTTTTTTTGCTGCTGCTGTTTTTGCTTTTAGCTGTTGCTTTTATCTCTGTGATTTTGCTGCCGTTTGATATTGTATTATCGTTGGCTTTTATTGCTATAAGTAATTATGATTTGTGGCAGAAGGTGGTTATACTAGTAGTAGGCTTTCCTATTCAGTGGCTGTCTGTCTTGGTGCAGCCCTGTTGTCTCATGTGTTTTGGGGGAACTTTTTCTGTCTGCTTATCCCTTCAATTACATAGCCTCACCTTTTTTTAAAAAAATCTTTTCTTTGGCCATGTTAGACTACAACTGAATTTAGAAACTGCTGATGATTGGTTTGAAACCTGAGCTTAGTACTGCTTGAATCATGGTTTTTTTCCCCAATAGCTTGAGGCCAGTTGATATGTGGATGTGTTCCAGTTCTCCCTGCACAGTGTATACAGCAGTACATTCCTATCCCATGGGAGTTGTGTGAGTAAGTGAAGATAATGCAGCATTCAAGGGCAGGCTTCCTTTGGAGCAGATCTTGTTGAACTTAGTGGGACTTTCTTAGCTGTATTAATAAGCTCGAGAACAATTTATATATGCATTAGAGATAATAGTGAGCTTGACCTGATTAACATATGAACAGAAGGAGGGGGATCTTTTTTGAAAAAAATAATAATAAAGAGCAAACAGTTAAATGAGTTTTCCTCTTTAACCCTAACCATAGCTTCATTCTTGAGCTTGCCTTGTGCAGTCATGCACAAGGAGAGAACAATTTGAATAATCAGAATTATGCATACACAGCAAGTTTCATTGTGCCTTGTTTACTGACTAAACTGTCCTCTTGTTATGCTAGATGGCTGAAAGGCCTTAATTTAGGTAGCAGCATTTTGCATCAGTGGGGTTTTGCAGTCTTACCCTAAGCTAGAAATATTAGCCATAACTAGGGTTACTATGTTTTCTCTCTGCTAGGGCTACTATTCCTTGAAACTTGCATGCTCAGTAGACATTCAGCAGTTGATGCTTTCCCCATCACTGCATATTTGTTTGTTTCTTTGTGTTTATGGTATATAGCCTCACCAGAAGGCATGATTTTTTGCAGAATACACGAGGACCAGTCCCTGCCTCAAGTGGTTTACAGTTTAAGCTTCAGTGTAGTAGGAGAAAGAGAGGTAGAGGAATGAAGTAGAGTCAGAGATGAACAGGGAGAGAACATGCAAATGATATCAGTTGCATGTGCTTTCACTGAATTATGGGCTCAATAATAGTGATGAATGGGAACAATAATGTGCCACGACTTCGTGGGGAAAAAGGAAAGCCTTAATTTTCTCCTCGTCAGACAGATAAGAGCATTGTTTAAGAAAATGAGAGGGGGACCCTACATGGAACTGACTTATAATGAAAGGGAGAACTGTGTCATGCAGCAAAGCTGGCTGCTTCCTTTTGGATCTCTTTACATAACCCAGTTCCATAGAAATCTCATTTATAACAATAGTGACCTTTGGGGAAGATGATTCAATCCACCCACCTAATGAATGACTGGAACATGACTGGCAAGTGTCATTGAGCTGAGATAAGTGGTGGGTGCAATTTGGGCAGCATCACTGCTGTAGTAGTTACATTTGTCAATAAATCCCTGTCACATAGCAATGACAGTTTTTCTCAGTTCAGTCATGAAACCCACTGGGTGACCTTGGGCAAGTCACGCTCTCTCAGCCTCAAGGGAAGGCAGTGGCAAACCTAATCTGAACAAATTTTGCCAAGACAGCTCCATGAGAGGTTTTGCCTTCGGGTCACCATAAGTTGGAAATAACTTGAAGGCGCAAAACAACAACAAACTGAGGACATCATGTTGTTGTTGTTGTTGTTGTTGTTGTTGTTGTATGCCTTCAAGTCATATCCAGTTTATGATGACTCTGTCATGGGGTTTTCTTGACAATATTTGTTCAAAGGGATTTAGTTGCCTTTGGTTCTCTCTGAGGCTGGGAGAGTATGATTTGCCCAAGGTCACCCAGTGTTTCCATGGCCAAGTGGGAATTTGAATCCTGATCTACAGAGTCATAATAACATTTTACTATGTATTAATTTTGAATCTTGCTTCTTTCACAATCCTAAATAAATAAATCAGATACTTCTGCTTTAAGGGTATTGCTTACCATGACATCCAACATATTTAGTCAGTAGTCCTACATGTTGTCTGTTGTGATCTGCACTTATTCTCCCACTCCATTTTCCTTCTAAGAGGCTTTGGAGAGTTGTCTTATATAAGCCTTTATGGGCAGTACTCTCTCATCCCTGGTCATAGCGGAATGGCTAATAGAAGCATAAAGTTGTTGCATTGGAAAGGACCCGAAGGATAATCAAGTCCAACCCCTGCCAGTGCAGTAATCTATAGTTAAAGCATTCCTGACAGAAGGTCATACAACCTTTTGCCTTCTAAAGTAGTCTGTTCCACTGATCAACAGCTTTTACCATCATAATGTTCTTTGTAATGTTTAGTTGGAATCTCCTTTCTTGCCATTTGAAATGACTGGTTCAGGCCCTACCCTGTGGAACAGCAGAAAACATACACCCACATCATTCTCCTGATCTACCAAGTTTGTAACTCTGTAAAAATATGGGTGCAAGAGGGGAGAGAGAGAGAGAGAGAGAGAGAGAGACACTTCATCTGACATGATTTAATTTTAAAACCTCATGCTACCTTTTTTAAATAGATAGAATGACAAAAGGTTTTGCAGCATTTTAAGACAAAGTGGTTTATTTTAGTACGCACTTTTGTGGATTTGTGGATTCATGAACATTCATAAATATGAGGAAGTGAATTGTATTCCACAAAAATGCATGCCAAAATTTCTGTCTTAAAGGTGCCACAAGAATCTTTGGGCCTGAGCAGACTGGCCAGGAAGGCTTGGTCCATGCTTTCCTGGACTCAGTGCTAACCCAGATTGGTTCCCAGGCTGGCAAGAGGATGGGCAAGTGTTTACATACTCACCCTTCTTCATACCACAGATCTAGTACTGCTGGGCATCCCTTACCTTAGTCTCCCATTGCTGCTATTGAAAAGACTTCTGTCACTTCATCTGACATGGAAACGGGATGCCTAGTTGCATCCATGTGGCCAGTCAACCCATTTCCATGTCACATGTGGTAAAGTGGTGTTTTAAGCAGCAACAATGGGAGTAAAGATAAGGGGCACATGGGACTATCTAATCTGCCAGGGTTTGCTGCGGAATTTCTGGGAAAGTCCATGACAATTCGAGGGTCAAGTTCAA
This sequence comes from Sceloporus undulatus, assembly GCF_019175285.1. Classification (NCBI taxonomy): domain Eukaryota; kingdom Metazoa; phylum Chordata; class Lepidosauria; order Squamata; family Phrynosomatidae; genus Sceloporus; species Sceloporus undulatus. The sequence continues at coordinate 57,744,180 of NC_056525.1, forward strand.
CCCCATTTACCCTGAGACTGGGCTGGATCCACTGGATCTGCATCTAATCTGCCAGGATGCAGTCTGATCCTAGCCATGGGATTTTGGCCTGCATCATCCAAACAGGACAATGTGAGGCCAAGGGGAGCAGGGGCTTTTTGGCTGGTGCAGACAGCCTCTTTGTTATTAGGTAATAGTGTTTCATTTTAAACCTAATAAGCCTAATAAACAGTTACGACAAGCCTTGGACACCTAATATTATTATCTTTATCTGTATTGACCCAAGATAAAACTACTAGCTAATACTCTTCACAGCCTAACTGAATGCTACAAGGAACACAAGGCCACTGTCAATCTCTGCCTCCTCTATAATTTCTAGTGCACGGGTGGGCAACCCCTAACTAGAAAGGGAATGCAATATTGAGCTGTGGGTGAAAAGCAAACTAAGTGCTGTCAGTTCAAGCCTAAGAAGAACAGTATGTAGTTTTTCACAGGAGCAAAGATGTATTAAAGAGAATCCTCTAGCTAAACGATAGTGTAGTGTGGTGCAGTCTCTTGCATGCAGCAGCAACACTGATAGGTTTGTTTAAGAGTTCTTTTAGTGACAATTATCTCCTTGTCTGCTGTATGTTTAAAGATGCTCCCTGTCCTGTCTCCTTTCAGTGCAGCAGAAAAAACAGTACAAATGTGGGAATTATTGGCAGTGGGGAAGCAAATGGGGAGGGGAGGCACAGATGTACTTTATTTATTTATTTATTTGTATGTGTGTGTAAGTGTCTTCAAGTGGCCTGCCAACTAATGGCAGTGCCATGAATTTCACTGGGATTTCTTTGGGAATGAATATTAATAGGTTGTTTGGTATTGCTTCCTCTGAAATTTAGCCTTCAACATTTGATATTCTTATTGGTCCTCCATCCAGCCTGGTTCTGCTTAAGTTCCAGGCTCAGACAGGATCTGGTACCTTTTTAGACATGGGTCAATCAGATTACAAATTATAAAAAACTAATGTATAGTCAAATTTATCAGCAAAAGCTCCCATATACTTAAAGAGAGTTTCCAAAGTCTGCAGATGGGCACAGTATTATTGTATTTAACTGAAGAAACTAACATTTCCTTCACAGTGATACACTGAAAGGAAGTCAACCAGCTGAATACCTATGCTTTTGTGCTTCTGTATATATGTATGTATGCATAGATTTCTTTAATTCTAAATGGTTTAAGACATAAGATGTTGATTCTTGTTACTCTGTCTCTCACCTCCCTTTAGTCTCCATTCATGAGTTCAAGTAAAAGAGTGGATTTGAAGATCATTATCATTGGAGCTTTGGGGTAAGCAGTACTCTTCATTTTTTACAGTATGAAAAGTTCCTCAGTAGAGGCTTGCTTCCTCTCTGGATAATCACTCATTACTATTCTTTCCTTCGCTGGTAGACCTTTGTATTGAATTGTGCTGATTACATCTAAGATAAGCCTATCACAAGGTTTTATTGGCAAGATTTGTTCAGAAGGGGTATGCCATTGCCTTCTTCTGAACCTGAGAAACTGTGACATGCCCAAGGTCACACAATGGATTTCCATGGCTCAAATGGAGAGTCAGACCCTAGGCTCCAGAGTCATAGTCCAATTGCTGAAATCACTACATCACACTGGTTCTGATTACTTATGTACCCCACAATCCAGAGCAACACACATTTCTCTTTCTTTATGTTTATCTTTTTATGCATACAACATCCCTTTGAGATAGGTTAGGCTGAGAGAGAGTGAGAGAGCATGGCAGTGTAGCAGTATTGTCATAAAAAGCAGAATCACCAGGCCATCAAAAGGTTTACACCAGGAATGTCTCATTTTCTGGGGGATTGAGGGGCTGTATTACTTCTTCTGGGACCTTGGAGGGTTGCATTCCCCCTGCCATGCAACCATGCTTGGACTTTTAAAAATTTCTTTGGAAACAAAATAATTCAAAATGGCCCCAGCTCCATTTGGGGTATAGGGGTAATTATACCATTTTTTTGAAATTCTGGTTTAATTCTTGGTTTTAGGAAGACATCTCTTGGGCCAGAAAATACTGCAAACTGCCATCATTGCCCCCAACAGAATATGCAAAGAGTATTAGTTTGAAAAAATCCAAAATGTCTGTGACCTTTTGGAGCCTGAAAAATGGCACTGGTGGCCCACATTTGGCCTGTGACAGGCACTGTGCCCCTACCTAGTTTAGATGCAATAGAAGACATCTTTCAGCTTTTTCCACAGGGGGAAATGGAGAAAGACAGGCTAAAGAGAATTAAACCATAACTGAATTAGGAGAGAAGTCTAGACCAATCCACAGAACAAACCAAAAATTAATAACTACAGACACTGACCCACAAAGACTAAGTGAACAGTGCTGACATTCAAACAGAACTGTTTTATTATATCTGGTGGTGGTTTGGAAAGATGATGAATTGAAGATGCATGATTTCATTGGTGTATACAGTCCCTCCATGAATGTTTTTCACAACTATTTTACAATTAAAGTGCAGAGTCGTGCTATACCTTAGAGACTTAAATCTCATGTGGACTCCAGCCAGGTTCTTCAGATACCCCAAAGCCTATGCCAATCTTCCAAAGCATATGCCAAATAAAACTAGTGATTCCTTATGATCCCATAAGATTTTGTTTATGCTCCAACAAATTAACTTAGCTAGTGCCTGCCCCATGAAAATTGTTTTTCATAATTGTGGCCAAGTCATTTTCTGGTGTTGAGCCCTTCTGTACTTAGCAAGGATGGTTTTGGATGCCAGACATGTGGTTTGCCTCTGGAGGCAAAATATGCTTTTGAGTCTTTGCCAGCGTGGCAGAGCCTGCCAGAGCCTATGACAGGGGTAGGCAACCTGCGGCCCGCGGGCTGGATGCGGCCCAGCAAGGCCTTGGGACCGGCCCCAGCCTGGTCCTGCTGCCGATTGCCGCCGGAGCCTTTGGCCTATCAGGAGGAGGCGGGCAAGGGGGGCAAGCGGCAGGCAAGGGGAGCAAGCGGCGGGCAAGGGGGGCAATTGTCTATAGAACCCTCCGAAACATGCATTTATATTAACATTTTTTTAAAAATCAGCAAATTTTTTAGCATGTCCTCCATATTTTTTTTAAAAGTGTCCCCCATTTGAAATTTTTGTCCTACATTTGTCCCGGTTTATTTATTTATTTAATTTTTTAAATTTAATTATTTATTTTTTGGCTTCGGCCCCCCAGTTGTCTGAGGGACAGCAACCCGGCCCCCGGCTCAAAAAGGTTGCCTACCCCTGGCCTATGATCTACTGGCATAGCTTTTGAAGGTTGAATGTCATCTCCAAGCCAGAATGATGGGGATCTATGAAATTAGTAACAACTTTATCTATTCAAGTGAAGCAGAACATAAATGATTAAAGGATTTTATATTGTTTTAAACTTTAAAATTTAAAGTATTGCTGCTTTAATATAGAAGCTTTTGTAATATTGTTTTTTTAATTTTAATTTATACATTTTAAAACCTATCATATATACATTTTAAAGCAAACAGATTCTTCACACACTTCCTGTGTTGGTTCTCCCTAACAAACACCCCTCAATCATTACTTCCTAAAGTTATTCCACCTCCAAATATTTTATTTTACTTTTATACACAGACTGTCTTATTTCTGCCATCCATTTATGTTTACTCTGCATTTCTTTACATTCCTTTAATTCCTTATACAAATAATACCTACTGTTCTCTTCCTTCCCAAATATCTACAAAAACAAATATCAATAGAGAAGATGAGTTCTGCCAAGATAACACTCTTAAAATTGCTGTACAGTATTTAAGTTACATTTTTGCATAGTTGCTTACTTAAGTTTTTAAAAACAATACTGATCTTTAATTCATGTACCTTGTTTTGCAAGCTGCCTTGGGACCCATTTAGCTGAAAGGCAGGATATAGATTAATTAAATAAATAAACATAAACAGCCATCTTCACTTAGCTGCAATAACACTTCTTTTATATGTTTCCATCTTCTCTCTAGTGTAGGTAAAACCTCTCTCCTCCACCAGTATGTTCACAAGAAATTTTATGAGGACTATCGAACTACCCTTGGAGCCAGTATCTTGTCTAAAGTGGTGGTTGTGGACCACACACCACTGAAACTGCAGGTGAGAGACATAATAACAAAATGGGTCAGATCTTTGATTCCATTATCAGGCAGATGTTTATAGCTAAGTCTAATATATGTTATGATATGAAAGCAGTTGTTAAAGTTAACTTATTGACAGCAAATTTTCCAGATGCTTATATCTGTGGCATTAAAATCTAACCTCTCACTAAATACGCTTTTCCTGTTTTGTTAGTGAGCATATTCTCATGTGCAGCATGTTTCTCTTACTAGTGAGACTTCAAAGGGTTCAGCATTGTCCTGAACTTGGTTCTCTTTTGAGAGAAGGTCAATGTTATCTTTTTGACTTTTTAATGATATGATATATTTACAAATATTCAGGTTGAGCATTGTGGAAGATAGAGCATAAATATAAGGACCAATTGTTGAGAATCAATTGTTCTTGTGTCAGACCTCAAGGGAGACATTCAGTACCGGCAAGACACTGTTAATTTTTTCAGAGCTAAAAGTTCAGCTCTCTTGGGCCCACTTCAAAGGTTGCACTATTCTTTTGTTTTCTCCCTGTAGTAAGCACAAAAGCACATATTGCTTTAATGCCTGCCTCCCCCCCCCTTTGTATTCTTTAACTGGTTTAACCTCCTTGTGCTGTAGACCCAATCGAATGGATGCCTTTTATAAAATTCGCTTTGTAAAATAATGTTAGAACTGTATAAATTGCAAGCAACTGCCAGCCAGTATGTGAACCAGAGCAATACGATCTTGCTTCTTTGCATGACAGCATATGTGGAGTGAAGTTACTAATAATAATGCTTATATGCTCATCTTCCTTTAGATTTGGGACACTGGAGGGCAAGAACGATTCCGGTCCATGGTATCTACATTCTACAAAGGCTCAGATGGCTGCATACTGGCCTTTGATGTGACAGACACAGATTCCTTTGAGTGCTTAGATGACTGGAGGGAAGACTTTCTGCAGAAGGTTTTCCCTACAGAACAAGGTTTCCCTATGGTTGTACTGGGGAATAAAATTGATTTGAAGGACCGACAGGTAAGAGAAAGAAGTTTAAGTGGGAGGAAGCAGGGTGCTACAGATCTCTTTTCTTAATTGAACATTTTGCAAATTAAGATTGGATCTTTTCTGATGCTAGAAAGCTATGTCAGAAGTATTTCCAGTCCTCTAGGCTGTGGATGAAAGCCATCATGGTGTGTTGGACTGTGTCTCTGGACATTAGGGTTCAACTTCTCACTCAACCATGGAAACCCATTGGGTGACCTTGGGCAAGTCACATGCTCTCAGCCTCAGACAAAGGCAACCCCCCACTGGACAAATCCTGCCAAGAAAACCCCATGATAGATTCACTTTAGAGTCACCATAAGGCAGAAACAACCTGAAGGCATAATAACAGGCCATTGATAGCATTCCCCATTGCTTTCGATTCTCCTAAAATGTGGCACAGAATGTAAGGGAATTTAAGTGTGAGGATTCCAGTGCTGATCTATGCTACTCCCATAGGTAGACAAGGAACTAAGAGAACCTCTGTGTGTCACATAGGTCCAAAGAGTGACTTAGCTTAATACAATATTTGCCCCATTTCTCTTTCCTTTGGCATTCCCCCATATATATGCACAAACACACTTTAATTAATTAATTAATTAATAGTGTACTCTACCTTAGTCCAAAAACAATTAGGAGGTGAGACAAGGGTTTTGGAAGACAGTAGGGGTCTGGGAAAGTTTAAGGACTATCCTGGAATGCTTGCCCCTGCCTCCTGGCTGCATGAGGTTCATGGGGCACATGCTTTTCACCCCTGTTCTGCATGCTTAGCAAGGAGAGTTCTTGAATCATGGATCCTTTAATCTCTGGAAGCCTGATAAAAGAGCTTATGCTCTACTGGCATAGTGTTCAAGCAGCTATATTATATTATGTCTATGTCATGAGGAGGGGTCATTAAGGATTGGTGTAGTTATTCACATTAGAAAGAGAAATCTTCATAGGGCATGCTGTCTGTATCCATGACATTGCTGTCCTCTGGCATGGTCCTCTGCAAGGCAATAGTGTCCTCAGGTGACACGATTGCCTTGCAGCTATTTGTCCTTCCATTCTTTGATGAGGGCAAATAGAAATGTCCTGATTCTACAAAGTATTGGAAAGAAAGATCCTTCCAATAAATGGATGTTTGGGTCACCTCATCAAATTTCTTTTATCTTGTAGGTGTCCAAAGAGGTAGCTTCATCCTGGTGCAAAGAAAAAGACATTACATATTTTGAAGTTAGTGCCAAAAATGATACCAATGTCGTGCAGGCCTTTGAGACTCTGTCAAAACAAGCACTATCAAGGGTAAGTATCAGCATCACCCATAAGAAATGTTAGATTTGTCTTTCCCAAAGAGTGAAAAACTACCTGTAATTCAGGATGGCATTGGCACACCTCATGCAGCTACGTATAGTTACTGTTAAACCTTTCCTTTAATAAATTTTAGGCTTTTGGGTGCTAAAAGAATTTCAGCTCTTTGTGCCACTAAATCAACTTGGCTGCTGCTCTGGATATTAGTAAAAACAAAGTGAGAAAGTTAAGAAAAAGTTACAGCACTTCTGAGAGAGAAAGTAGATTCTTCATGCTTTACGCTCAGAGTTGTTTTGTTGTTTTTCTGTGACTTCAAGTCAAATATGACTTAAGGCAACTGTTTAGGTGGGGATTTTTGGTCCAGATTTATTCAAAGGGGGTTTAGCATTGTGTTCCTCTTAGACTGAGGGAGTGTGACTTGACCAAGGTCACTTAGTGGCTGAATAAGGTTCAAACCCTGGTCTCTCCCTAATACAGCATTACAAAAAAAGATTGTTCTAATTGTTACTTTGTTTCTGTCATTTTAGGCTGTTGCTACATTGTAGAATTAATACAGCTTGACATCACTTTAATAGTCATGGCTCCATCCTATAGTATTCTGGGATTTGTAGTCTGGTGCAGCATCAGAGCTCTATGACAAGGAAGACTAAATATCTCACAAAATTACAAATTCCAGAATTCCATAAGATTGAGTCATGACAATTAAAGTGATGTCAAACTACATTAATACTGCAGTGTAGACACAGCCTAAGATGCAAACCCTAGAGAAAAGAAGGAATTGTGTGACAGTAAGATAAAAACCATCTATATTCCTTTTTAAAGGGTGACAGTAACTAAACGTTCATTCTAGTCTTTTGCAGAGCTGAATGGTATGCTTCCGAAAAAGGCTGGAGTTTGCTTAATTATTCTGATCTGGAATCTAACACCTTCAGGGTATCTATGAAAGAATCCATACAATACAACCACAGTTCATTAAATTGAAGACAGTAGCGATATACACTCATCCCTCCACATTCATTGGGGTTAGGGGCACAGGACTCCCAGGAAAGTGGAAAAACCACACACACACACACACACGCAAAAGAAAACCTATATTTTTACATGACTGAACACCTTTCTAGGAATGGAGGATCTACAAATGCCTAGTAGAGTGTTCTCTCTAGGAATCTCTAGGTCTTTCAGTGTGACTTTTGGTTAAAGTTGACCATAGAATTGCGCTGGAGGACCTAGATATTCCTAGAGAGAACACATTAATAAAATCTGTGAATAAGTCAAAGCTGCAAATGTGGAGGGATGTGTGTGTGTGTACACACACATACATACATACATACTCACACACATGACAGCTATCTCTCAGCTGTGGCATTTCAAAGCCTTTTTTTACTTTCTTCTTCTGTGATCCTCTGGAGAACTGCATTTTGATGTTTAAACATCAAACCCTGCCCTTCACCCACCCAACCCCAAAACATACCAAAAACCCTAGAGTGCAGCTCTTCCAAGAACTTGCAGTAACTGTGGGACAGAAAGAAACAATGTAACCAACTTTGAAACTGGAATATGGCAAACAAATAATAGTTTTATACACCGAGAAAAAAAAATAACATTTTCCCTTGTTATATATCAAGAAATGTTGTTAAGTAAGAGACACAATGTCTAGATTGCAGCATCTGGATGGAGTAAATGGTGCCCCCTTGTGATCACTTGAATAAAATGGATTAGGATATTTTCATTTGCAGGTCTAATGCAAGTACATTTTGGTCTTTTTTTCAGAGTACATAACTACACACAAATTAGGGTAGACAGAATGAAAGCAAAATAATAGGAAAATGGATATTTCTTTTTATAATTTTATACATATTTTTGAAATGTGGAAGGTTGCAAAAAAAGGCATGATGAAGTCCCTAGTTTTTAAAAATCTGTTGTTGCTGATGTTTAGATAGGAATTTGTACATTGTGCCTGCGTCATACTTGGGCGCGCTTTACGCGGCTTTCAACATATGCTGAAAGCCGCATGGGGAGGAAGGGGTGGTGCGTCCCATAGGGAGTTATAGGGTGCGCATCTGTGCTGTGCGGGAGCCGCTGCGTACACAAGCCCCATTCATTTAAATGGGGCTCAAGCATACGTAGAATTTGCTTTACGCGGGGAGAGTCCAGAACAGGTCCTGTATGTAAAGCAAGGGTGCTATTATTATTATTATTATTATTATTATTTGGTCCTATTTAATGTGTCCTGTTGAATCACAGTGAATGAAATTATCATCTCTGACCATAGGGTGTCACTGTCTACTCAGGCTCTTGTAAATCTGGAAGATGTTCATTCCAAGATTTGATTTCCCAGTTCCTCGCACACCAGATATGCCAGATGCCACATAATGATTGATTGTTAGAGGTGGGAAATGTGACCTTCCAGATGTTGTTCTATTCCCACATGTTTGCCTGGGTTGTATCATCCTCTGCTTGTCAACCTTTCAGGGGCAACTGGCTGGACAATCCTGAATGCACTTGATAAACGTCTAATCGGGCAAAATAGTTCATGTGTTCATCTTACTGAAAAGTTCTGGAATTTTAGTTCCAAATTCATGCTGGTTTTTATTTTCCTTTTAGTACAAAGGGATAATTGAAAACTATCTAACGGATTCTATAAAACTCACTCCTGAAGACCAGCCCAAGAAAAAATGCTGTTGAGATGTCATTTGGAGAGATGTGACATTTCTACTCAATCCAAAGGTTGTTACATGGGACAGATGACAGGCACAACTGCTGAGAGCTCCCCTCTTGAGCCCTGCTTATCAAGGATGGCAGAATAACCGGAGGAATCTCATTCTGTATGCCAGCAAAGATGAGAAAGACTGCAGATAATTACTGGACACACAGAAGCCACCCTGATGTCTGGATGATATTAAAACCACCTTGTGGCTCTGACCATTCCTGCTTTGTTCACACATTTCTGAGATTCCATTTTGACTCATTTTTCAGAGTACCTTTATGACATGACTTGATTTGTTGGCCTGCTCTCATTTTGCATCTTTATTGAACACTTTGTTAGAGTCTATTGATAATATAGATAAGCCTGAGTAGACAGTTCTAGACAGCATCTGGCACCTGAGATGAATATAAAGTAGATTCCTTAGAAGTAACCCAACATAATGTAGCAAAGGGGAGGGCATATTCCTCAAGTTTCTTTCATCACAAATTTAATGTTTGACTGCATGTAGTGATTTTGGTTGAAAAATTCAAAAAGTTAATGTTTGTTCACTAATGGTACAATGGCTGAAGTAATGCCATAACTAGCCTGAAACGCCTAGCATTGGGGCACTCTATTTTAGTTCTCAGAGAAGTGGCTTGCCAGATTCCCAGAATACAATGCAAGTAAATAGTAGTGTGGATCCTTTTCCAATATTTGTATTCTTCAGTTTGTATTCTTAGAAAGTCAGGGCAGATTTACAGATTCATTTAGCAAATCAAAACCTGCAGTTTTTCCTAGGGAATTTAACCCTGTTCTATCTGGCATATTTAAGATAGGTACATTTATAATGCAGGCACAGAAACAGTCACATCACTGAAGCATTTCCACTGTTGCTTTGAAGTAAATGATGTTTCTTTGATGTTAGCAGAAATAGAAAATTATCCTTGTCACAAGTGCTGGATCAATATATCTGATGGGATGTTGAATACCGAGGCAGAAAGACCCATAGATTTGCCTGTATGAATCCTTCTGCCATTTCCCATCTGTAAAATGGGGAGCAATCCCTATTTCAAAGGGAAAGTCTGCAGTGTATGGTGACAACAGAAAAAACTAAAGGAGATTTTTTTTAAAAAAATGTATAATACAAATGAAATGAGGTGAAATCAGTTTGACCATGAAAGCATGTAGTAGAGGATGTAGGCTTAGATGATGGGATAGAAAATACATTTATTTTCTAGATCCCTTTGGAATAATACTCCCTCTTATCATTGTTTTGGGGCTTGGTGGAACATTAGAGAAAGCACATTTTATCACTAAAAACTTGAAGAAATTAGCACAAAGAATTAACAAAGTGCAAAAGAAGAAGGGAAATAAACAGCAGGGGAAGTTTAATGACTACTATTAATGACACTGAATATGAGGGTTGTTTAAATTTGTATCGTATATGAGAGTTACTTATGTTTGTGAACTGCATTATGAAAATTAATTAATTTGTCTATAATGTGCATATAACACCAACATTGTTTAGAATGTACATCCCCCTCCTCCTTCCTTCTGTCCCTTACAAGGAAAGGCTAAAATCTTGAGGGCTGTAGAATTTAGAAATATGCCTGATAGGGACCATGGCAGAAATATATAAAACTTTTCATCATAATGGATGGATTTTTCTCCCTGCCTAATAATTCTAGAAATCTAGGTTTGCTAAAGGGAAGTGCTCTTTCATGCAATGCATAATTGGCTACAGGGTGTAATGGTGACCACTTACTTAGAAGATTTTAAAACAGGCTTCACAAATTTCGGGGAGATGGAACTGCCATACTCAGAAGCAGCTGACTTCTTAACATGTAGGAGATGCAACAGACAAATAAACGAGGCAACATGGTTGCTTGCCTGCTCTGCTGGTAGGGTTTCTGAAGGTACTTTGATGTACAGGTACTTCTGTAGTAAACAGATGGACCTTGAGTCTTATCTTGCAGGATTTTACTACCCCAGTATGTACAATAGGACTTGAGCATCCATGGGTTTGGTATCCATGGGGGATCCTGGAACCAAACCCTAGTGCATACCAAGGGCCCACTAGAAGAACATCCTTGGGGCTGGAATGAGTTATTTACAAATTCTATGTCTGGAAAAGTTGGTTTTTGGATTTTGTTGTTTTTGTTGTTGTGTACGTTCAAGTCATTTCTGACTTCTGGCGATCATAAAGTGAATCTATCATGGGATTTTATAGAGCTAAGAATGTATGACTTACCTAAGATCACTCAGAGAGTTTCTTTTTTATTATTATTAACTTTAAATTTTACAATACAATTTCTTCATACATATATATGCTTTAACACTTTACTTATTTTATACTAAATATCACCTCAGTGCACCCCTTCCCCGGAGCCATTCCCATCCATATACTCCAACCAAAATTTTAATTCATCTCATTTCTATTTCTATTGTCAAGTATGGAATCAAACTTTGATTTCCAGAGTTGTAGTCTGACCCCCAAACCAGTGCACCACTCTGGCTCTCTTTTTTTGGACTATAGCTCTCAAAATTTCCCATTTAACATGGCTATTGGAATTTTGAGAACTGTAGTCCAAACGCTGCGGCATTTCTGGAGGGAGGGAGGCTGGTGAGAGCGGCCTCCATAAAGCCAGCTCACCAGGCCCCCGAAGGAGACGCTGCCACGTCCCCAAGCCACCGGGGAGGAGCGGCCAAGGGACTGCTGCCTGCCACCGCCACTGCGGCGTTTCTGGAGGGAGGTAGGCCGGTGAGAGCGGCCTCCATAAAGCCGGCTCACTGGGCCCCCAAAGGAGACACTGCCATGCCCCCAAGCCATCGGGGAGGAGCGCTGGGCACAGTACCTGGGAAGGGGTCCTTTGTTAGGAGTAGAGAGTGTGCTGTAATATTGTTTTGTTAGGAGATTGTGGACATGGTGTGTACTGGGTTTGGTGACGGAATGGAAGGTGCGGCTGTGTTAAGCGGGGCTCCCATTGGAGTAGTGTGGGGCAGGGGGAGATATAGTGGTAGGAGGGTGGAGACATATCATAAGGGAAGGCGGGATCGATGCGTAATATCTATCTCTCCTTCCATCCACTCTTCTAGCCAAAGAGGCCTGTGGGTCAGTCCAACTGTACCACAAACCCTGTCTCTGCTCCTATGCAATGCCAGGTCTGTTAGGAATAAGACTCATAATATACGATCTTGTGGAAGATAAGAACTGCTACCTGGCTTGCATTACCGAGACCTGGCTTGGGCCTGAGAGTGAAGCGGTGTGGGCACAGGCCCTCCCTGCCGGGTACTCGGTTAAGGACCAGATCAGGGTAAGCTAGAGAAGGATCCTGATCAGGATCATGCAGAGGAGAGGTTAAACTCCCCCCCCCCACACACACACAACTAGTATCCTCCCAGAGCCAACAGCAGATTCAGGGAATATTGATTTAGGGACGAACAGTGATATGTGGCATAATCCCCATTCTCTGTGCAATATCATCTTGATCTTACTCAACCTCCCTATTTGCTATTATTACAAAGAAAAAAGAAAATAATGCAAAACAATGTTCTGACATAACATGACTTCTCTTCACTGAAACCTTTAGCAGCAAAGTGCTCAATGTCTGGAGAAAGAGAGATGAAGTACAGTATTTTCAGCATTTATTAGACTACTGTCTAATCTGCCCTATCAATCAGGGTCAATTTAGACAACCAAGAGCTTAAATGCATCAAGAATTCATTGATGCATTTAATGTCATATTCATTTTGGCCACAAGCCTTTTAAACTGCACTTTGTGATCTCTTTCCTGTTATATTGTGCATACAAACTTTATTTCTTATAACTGAAGGCTACTGCCTCTTTCCAGCTGTACGAACAATGAAATTATTCTTTCTTGCCATATGTATACTCCAATGACATTTGCATTGAATCCATTGATTGTCATTTGGGAAGCTCTTTTTTTCCTCTATTAACTATTAAGCTTGGATGAAACCAATTATCTAGACCCATTTCAAACCAGCTTCAGGACAGAATATGGGGTGGAGACTGCCATGGTTGCTCTGGCTGACGATCTTCGTCTAGACATTGACAGAGGAAGCGTGACCCTGTTGGTGCTACTAGACCTCTCAGCGGCCTTCGACACAACAGATCATGACATCCTCTTGGAACGCCTGGGAGAGTTAGGAATAGGTGGCACTGCACTCCAGTGGTTCTGGTCCTTCCTCTTGGGTAGATTCCGGAGGGTGATGCTCAGGGACAGTCGCTCTTTGAAAACGAAGCTTAAATGTGGCATCCCTCAAGGCGCCATACTGTCCCTGATGCTATTCAACATTTATATGAAGCCACTGGGAGAAAGCATTCGCAGACATGGGGCAGGGTGTTATCAATACGCTGATGACACCCAAATATATATCTCCATGTCCCGATCAGCAGCTATGACAACAGATGGCATTTCTCCCCTCAATCAGTGTCTTGAAGTGGTAATGGTCTGGATGAGGAAGAACAAACTCAAGCTGAATCCAGACAAAACGGAGGTACTTACAGTACAGGCCCCCAAACCAGGTATAGGGTTGCAACCTCCAGTCCTAGATGGGGTCACGCTCTCCACAAAGGACTGTGTTCGCAATCTGGGGGTGCTCCTAGGTCCATCGTTTCACATGACGAACCAAGTGAATGCGACAATAAGGAGTGCCTGTTATCAGCTCCGGCTGATATGCCAGCTGCACCCTTTCCTGGAAGTAAAGGACCTGGAAACTGTTGTACAGTGGTCCAAAACACACTGCAGAAATAATCCAGCTTGAGACCACTTTAACTGCCCAGGCTCAGTGCTAGGGAATCCTGGGAAGTGTAGTTTGTGGCACAAGAGTTCCCTGACAGAGAAGACAAAAAGTCTCACAAAACTACGCTTCCCAGATTCCCTAGCACTGAGGCAGGGCAGTTAAAGCAGTCTCAAACTTGATTATTTCTGCAGTGTCTTTTGGACCGTAGAGTCCCTGTTTGGTTTAGATTTGAGATGGCAGAGGAGGAGTCCAATAAAGACTGCAGGGATATCCATGGCTAGTCGGCTGCCATGTCAGCTGTTGGGTTGGATGACATCCTTAGATGTCTGGAGGGAGAGATGAAGAATAATATTTTCAGCACTTATTTGCTTGGTTTCTAATCTGTCCTACCAATCAGCGTCAGCCTAAGCAACCAAGAATTTTAAACAGTATACATACTGGACGGATATTGCTAAATACATATACAATTAAAATAAACCCACACTTATCCCCAACCACTAAATAGCTACCTAAATGCAAACACCTTGCATCACCCCTGGAAGACATCCAGGACTGGTCTTTCCTAGTTCTATCCAGCATTTGGAAAAGTGGCTTCTTTGTATTACTTATTCCAGAATGCAAAGATTCTGGAAGATGCACTCCAAAAAGTAAGTTTTCCAAACCTAGGACGTGGATGCAGAACATTTTTCTCTCAAAGGCTTCATTCCATTGCAGATAATCTTCCCAAGTGGTAGGCATGCTGCCAGTGTTTCTCTCACTCTCTTCTAGCAGTGTTTCTCTCACTTTTTTCTCTCACTCTCTTTCTCTCTGCCACCTCCTTTTCTCCTTCCTTCCTTCTTGCCTGGCCAGTGGACTGTCGTGAGGATATCTCTTGCCATCAGTCTGAAATGATCACTCATAGAAGGCTACATGTGATCCTTGGGCAAACAATGTTGGACTGCAACTCCCTTCAGCCCTAGATAATGCTGCCAATGGTGCAAGTTGCCCTGCCCTAGGGCTACAGGTGGCTCAACTTTTATCTACAGGGAAAGGAAATGAGGACCAAACTTAACATGAGACATGAGTTTTATCATATAGTTCATTGTTGTGTTTGTCCTTTAACCGATAGCTAGTACAAGAGGACCTATGCCACATCAGGACTAGGACATAGTGACCACTGACCCCTTGTCCTGGTTCTGGTCCTAATTTGAATCAAGCTCTCTATGCCTTCTATATAGTATGTACAGTGGTGCCTCGGGTTACGAAAATAATTCGTTCCGCGGCCGCTTTCGTAACCCGAAAAGCCTTCGTAAGCCGAAAACCCATAGGCGCTAATGGGGAAAAAAGCCGCGGCTCTGCCGCGGCTCCATTTAAAATAGCGCCGGAGTTTTTTCGTAACCCGAAAAAACTTTCGTAACCCGAAACAATAAATCCCTATGGGATTTTTTCGTATCCTGAAAAATTCGTAACCTGGGTATTTCGTATCCCGAGGTACCACTGTATTAGGGAAAATTCTTCAACTGGAGCAATAAATAAGTTTTGCCAACAAGACAACCATCAGCTGCCCAGTTAAACCCCACTCCCAGTCAATCTTCATGGTTTTAGTTCTTAGACCCAGGAGGAATGGGTCTAAACAACCTTTTCAGGAAACACCATTGCTAGAAAGACAGCTGATGGCAGGAACTGATGGCTGAATACTAAGTGGAGATTTTGTGATGGCTGGGTTCTGACTGACTCTGGGGGTGGTGGCAGTTTGGCTTTGTTTTAAGCAGCAGCATATCTTGGGCAACACAGATGAGGAACCCATGGAATTCCCATGAAAGGAAGTTAGTAGGGCAAAGTAGCTTAGGATAGCCAGTTATGCATCACAAAAAGAAGACAAGAGCAGACATCGCCTTGCACAGTATTTGCATATGCTCATTTATATGTATAGATAGAAGTTTAAAAAATAATTGCTATCATTTAAAAAGAGGTATTGTAAAGTTTTAATTATCATCTTTTAAAAAATTGATAGAAAGTTTGTTTTGATTTGTACAGTCGGCCCTTCTTATACACGGATTTTTTATACACAGATTCAAGCATACATGGTTTGAAAATGTTCAACAAAAGTATAAATTTCAAATATCAAACCTTGATTTTCCATTTTTTTTAAGGGACAACATTTTGCTATGTCATATTTAATGGGACTTGAGCATACATGGATTTTGTTAGACACTGGGAATCTTGGAACCAAACCCCAGCGTATAACAAGGGTCCACTGTAGTTGTTAGCATTTCTCTATATAGTCACCATCCAGATTTGCACAGTTTTCCCAGTGTTTCCCCTGGAAACCTTACCTAGTATTCAAGAAAGGTCATCAGGACATCTTGAGAATATGCTGGCTCCAGATATGAAATATGAATTTATGAGGACCTCACATACAGTCTGCTCCATGTATGTTCTATGTTGTCCTCAGAACTCTGAGCCACTCCCACTTTCCATGGTCTACTCTTTGGACAGATAAATATCACCTTCTTGATATCCCTCAGCTTTTGCTATCCAGTTTCCATATTTCCTTTTTGGTTAGCTCTGAATGCTTTGTCTGGATGAATTGCTATTGTGCGTGTGTGATATCACTGCATTTTTCTAAATAAAACCCTCTTAATCTACCCAAACTTGGAGTTATTCTCATTTATTACTGGCACAGACAGGAGCCAATGGTCCTAAAGATTACCCAGCCTCTTGCAAAGCTAATTTCCATAAAATTAAAATAACATTAATTGGTTGGGACCTCCCCAGCCCCTCCCCTTTTCTTTGGGTAACACTGCCAATATCCTACATCACTTACAAATACGGTGTGCCACACGCGGGCGCACTATACAGAGGTTTCCAGCTTATATGGAAGCCACGTGATGGGAAAAATAATGGTGCGTGCATCCCATTGTTTCTAATGGCACCCGAGCATACACAGATTTCCCCTTACGCAGGGGGATCCAGAACAGATCCCCCATGTAAGGAGAGGACCCACTGTAGTAACTAAGTAATGTCTCCTGGCCTGGTCCCCTTGAAGCCCATATTAACGACCAAGCAGCCAAGTTGAGTGAAGGAAGTCTGTTCAGCTGCCAACTGGTAAACAAGGAGGAGGATGTTTGCAGCTTTTTCCCAGCGGCAAGCAAGGCTGTGAGGAGGAATTGTGACAGGTGTCCCGCTTCCAACATCACAGCCACACTCTTGACTATGTAGTGTTATTGAATATGAAGCAGTTACAGATCCATAACTCTAAGTTATAAATTCACAACTGCAGTATTATTATTATTATTATTATTATTATTATTATTATTATTATTATTATTATTATTATCATCTTGCCCCTTGAGGTCAATCGGGATGGCTAACAGCAATAAAATACAATACATTGTACTGTAGATCAAAATTCCCTCCCCCCCCTTAAAAATTTATTAAATCAATTATAATTAAAACCAACAAATTAAACAACATTAACACATACACATTATTACAAGACAAAAACAAAACAGAACAAAACAAAACAAATAAAACAGTAAACTACGGTAGCATTTCCAGGGAGGACCTTGGGGAACTCTCATAAGAACAGGGTTCCTGACGCCGGGGTTATCTATTCCGAAAAGGCCTGCTGGAAGAGATCCATCTTGACAGCCTTTTTAAAGCTGTCTAAAGATGTCAACCCCCATCTTTAAACTGGGTTTGAACTAGACAGTCCCTCATCTAAAAGACACATTGAAAGGTAGGACTGCAGTGCAGGAAATGTGCCCTGCCAACAGGTCTGGTTTACCAAAGGTTCAGTTGGTACAACTGTTCTCAGAGGCTGGGCTCAGTGCTGAATGGAAAATACACATCTTACTTCATTTTCTTCCCCAGCTGCTTCCTGAATCTCCCAGTGTTGCTGTTACCATCAAGAGTTTGTGTGTTATTTGAGTAAATGAACAGAAATGCATGGATTAAATTGTTAATCTCATGGCCGGGCTGAAAATGGGTTCACATATGAACATTTTTTGTGCTGCTGACTGTTGCATTTTGCATTTTATTTATTATTTATTTGTTCATTTATTTAATTTCTGGATCACTATCCTCAAACCAGCTCATACTTGCACACCAAAGGGGGCCCTGTTTTTGAAACTGCTCCAGGGCCCCAACCAAGGTGGTCTTGCTTGCCAAGAACCAGATGCCAAGAGTACTTGGCCTCCCAAAATGGCTGGGAAGCAGTGAGTACCTTCTCTGATTTCAAGCAGGATATTTCCCCTCAGACTTCTCCATTTCACAATTTTAGCAACAAAAATGACTTGTCAGTGCTTCCAGCCTGGAAAATTTCCAGGCTGAACCTAAAGAAAGCATTTAATCGTCCCACTGTTTTCTATTTTGGGTTCTTGTTGTTCCTGCTGAGAAATTAAAATGGGTTGCTCTAATTTTGAGTTCCCAATCGAGCATCAGTTTCACAAATGTCTTCTGTATTTCCTGACAAGAAAAGCCAGGAAACTCTATCCATGAGGTAACAAGGAAGACACACACAAATTCCATAGAAAGCAAGAGGAAGATTACTAGTGTAGTGCCAGTTAGATCACTCTCTTTATTCAGCATCACCAATGTTCACCTTTTCAAAGTCCAGGAAATTTAAAGTCCATTTGCATCTCAACAGGGACCCCTCTTTTGCAATCCAATATGTCTCCATTCCAGTGAGGTCACACACAGAGCCCATGGAGCTTCAAAAGCTTGCAACAGGTATATTGTGCATTTTGGTTAGCCAATAAAGGTATTGTGAAATACCGCATTGTATCTGCAACAGGAGAACCATGAAGCCTGTGGACTGGGACTTCAACCAAGGTAAAACCACTTTTTTCTTCTTAAATTTGGACTGAATTCACATGTTTTACCTCAACAGCTACGAACATGTTCCTGATGCAAAAACATGGAGACTTCTTGAGGAATCCATTGTTCTCTGCCTACAAAAAGGCTTGTGACCTCACTGGAATGGAGTCATAATGGATTGTAAAAGAGGGGTCCCTGTTGAGATGCAAATGGACTTAGAATTTCCTGAACTTTGAAAATCTCCCCATTGCCGCATGGCCAGAAGGAGGAGGAGCCTGCCTGCAAAAGATATCCTCATCATTTTTACTAAGCACTGAAACAACATGCAGGCATCTGACTGACATCCACAATTGTGTTTTTCCCCTCCTGTTTGGTTTGTAACATCTTGCCTGATGAGGAAATCCATGGAGCTTCGAAGGCTTGCAACAAGTATATTGTGCATTTTGGTTGGCCAATACAAGTGTTACTGATGGATTTTTGTTTTTTGTTAAATGGCCAACACAGTCATCCCTAAATGTTTCCTTTTATTGGGAGTATCAGGATAATGGTAGCAGTTATACAGTAGAATTAAACATGTTCCCATAGTATAGAAGCAAATATGAGCACTCTGAATGCCTCATACCCACAGGATAATAAAACATTTCTTGGGTGCTAATGTTGGGAGAAGTCAAATATAACAAATCAATTACAATACTTTATTATAGCCAGATCTTATACACTTCTCGGTGGTATCCTTATTGGAGCTGGGGCAGTGAAGTTAATGGGCAATAATGATGTGCAGTTCCAGGCTAGGTCCCAAAATGGGCCATTAACTTTATCTGGAAATTGCACTCCACTGACTCTCCATGAATGGGACTACTCCCCACTAATCTTCTCTTAACTTTGTGGCAGCTCTGGAACCCAGAAAGTAATTAAAAAATTGAGAGCCTCTGACCATGTGTAGAGTACTTCCCTCACACTGCTTAGTAATAAGGCCCAACATACCTGGCATTAAGAGAAAGCGTTACTGTAATTAGAGAATTTTGTTTCTTAGGAGATTTGAACTTTAACTGGGGATACTAGACGGTTCCCTGCCCTCAGGTTTTCAATCTAAAAAGACACGACACAAAAGGAGAAGGGAATTGTGGAGGGGGGGGAGGGAATCAGGTCCAGCAGTTCTTCTCTCCCTCTGAGGCCTGGACCAAGGCAGATGGACTGGAGGGAGGGCTCCTTTTATTCAGGCTAGCCCTGGTGGAGCTGGGTCTGCCTGGTCAACTCCCTCACAGGCTGGAGGATGACAGTTACGGAGGGAGGAGTCTCTTCTTCCAGGCTAGCCTTGATGGAACTGGGCCTGCCTGGTCAACTTCCTTGCAGGCTGGAAGATGGCAGTTATGGAGGGAGGAGTCTCTTCTTCCAGGCTAGACCTGATGGAGCTGGGCCTGCCTGGTCAACTCCCTCGCAGGCCAGAGGATGACAGTTATGGAGGGAGGAGTCTCTTCTTCCAGGCTAGCCCTGATGGAGCTGGGCCTGCCTGGCCTCAAGGCGTGAGATGACAGTTATGGAAGGAGGAGGTCCTTCTTTCCACGGCTAGCCCTGATGGAGCTGGGCCTGCCTGGTTAACCTCTTGCAGCGGCGGAAGATGAACAGTTATGGAGGGAGGAGTCTCTTCTTCCAGGCTAGCCCTGATGTAACTGGGCCTGCCTGGTCAACTCCATCGCAGGCTGGAGGATGACAGTTATGGAGGGAGGAGTCTCTTCTTCCAGGCTAGCCCTGATGGAGCTGGGCCTGCCCGGTCAACTCCCTCATAGGCTGGAAGAAGATTAAAGAAGAAATTAAAGCCCAGATGCTCAGATCTACCTTTAAAATAGTCACCAGTTTTACCTGGTTTTTGTTTTGAAAGTCACTGCTGTTGTTTATCGTTGGGTCATTACCATGTAATGTCAGGCATGATCTCACATCTTTGCATTTTTCCTTTTTTGTTTGTGAAATCTAATCTTCAGTGACTATGTTGACTAGGTATCTCCAAGATCTTTCATGCTGGCAGGGTTGATACTGCCAAATGAGCACTAGTTAGGTTTGGAAACAGCAGAGACTTTACATTTACAGACTAGGATTGATTTGTTTAAGAATTTGTAAACTACCTTTTAGAACAGACCCTCATCAGGTGGTTCCTGGCAAAAGAGAACATAAAAATAATAATGAAGAAAACCAACACATTATAAAGGCAGCAGTTAAAGCAACACATATCTTAATTAAAAGTGACTTGAAATGAAAAGGTCCTCAAGGTTCACTTAAAAGGCCAGTGAAATGGAAGCCATATATACCTCCCTAGGAATAGCTTCCTACCCACACGGTTCCTGGCTGTATTGCCTGACAATTTGAAGGATAGCTTTGCCAGTATTTCTGTGGTGACTGGTTCACTGTACCCAATGAGCAAGCCAGCCCATAGTTCACCCATCCATTAGGCACAGCAAGGTAGCCTCTGCAGGAGTGCCAGATATGGTGAATTGTGCCAGTCCCTTGTCCCCAGGACATTCCTGCCACCACTGTTGTTGCTGCTGTGAACAGGATTGTTGCATGGAACTGACCAGGTGCCAGCATTAGCCCTCATAGCTCTGTCTGCCATAGTGAAGTTAGGTCTGCTTAGCCATGCTGTAACCATGTTAGGGGCTTGAGTGTGAGAAGAGGTAGGTGAGCAGCTGCAGGAGATAGTTGTGCATAAACCAAGTCCATGGAGCTCCTAGCCCTCCATGGCAATGAAATGCAAAAAGGAGGGGGGAAGTTGGCCTGGAAAGGGTATAGGAGTCAAACTTAGCTTGTTAACTCAGATCTGGCAAAGGATGTGGTGATCTGATGTGAGGTCGAAGGCTTTTATGGCCAGCATCCATAGTTTTTTGTGGGTTTTTCAGGCTATGTGGCCATGTTTGAGAAGCGTTTGCTCGAAACGTCAGGAATAAACTCTTCTAGAACATGGCCACATACCCCAAAAAACCTACAAGAAACTAACAATGTGGTGATCTTTTTCAACAAAATCTTTCTAGTTTCATTCATGACATATGTTTAATGAACTAGATAGAGACAGGGTATTACACCAGGCCTCAAATGCCTGGCTCTGAGGGAGGCATTGTGGGTAAGATATCCTGGGGAAATGCTGGTGCAAGGAATTGCCAAGGGCAAAACTCCTGAGAGCCAAACATCTGGAGCCTAGATGGCTCTATTAAGATCAGACAGTTGTGGGGCTGATGCCCCTTTCCCCAGAAAACAGGCCGCAAAGAGAGCAGTAAGGGAGATCAGACGAGCAGAGATGGTGGGTTGTGAGCAACAGACATAATGGCAGCATCAGGGGGAGAAAAGGCAAACAAAGGTAGGGGAGATGGTCAGGAGAGAGAAACTATAAAGTCAGCAGTCCTTCTCCTCCCACCTAAAGTGGTGGGCCAGCCTAAGTTGCCGTTGTTTGATTCTGAACTTAAGACCTGGCCAGGTTCATATTTCTGAAGTGGTTCTTCAGATAACACACTCCTAAACAATTATGGTTTTAATTATTACCAACAATGTATTTCAACTGGACCTATAAACAAACCATTAGCTAATATATCTGGTATATTATTGATATTATTTGCTTGGGCTTCCTAGTTCACATAAGCATCTGAACCTTGGTAGTAACTCTGTATTTAATTGTACAGAAGGATTTTTGGCAAATCCTTTCAGCAAACGGCAAACTCATATGGAGCACATTGCAATATTCAAGTCTGGATCTAACCTCAACATTTACAATTGAGACTAAACAGCCAATTTGTGGGAAATCATCAGAAGTACTTATTAGCAGTAGTGGACTGACTGGAGATGGCTTAGTTTAGCTTAATTTAGCTCTAGTCCTTGCTTAGTGTTTGTTTTCTCTTCAAGAATAAAAAATTGGCATGGAACACTGGTACAGTGGGTCCTTGTTATACACTGGGGTTTGATTCCAGGACACCCTTCCACCCCCCGTGGATAACAAAATCTGTGGATGCTCAAGTCCCATTAAATGCAGTGGCACAACAAAATGGTGTCCCTTATATAAAATGGAAAATCAAGGTTTGCTATTTGGAATTTATACTTTTTTGGAGTATTTTCAAGCCGTGGATGCTCGAATCCGTGGATAAGGAGGGTCAACTGTATATTAGTTCTATGCTCAAAGAACAAAAATTGTTTCATGATCCTTAGAGTTTCCTCTTGTGATAAAAGGTCTTGTTTTTTTTTTTAAAAAAAAAATAAATAAAATCCTAAAACAAACATCTTTGGGTGCATCTAGACTGATTAGAAAGACCAGAAAGTCCCAGATTTTGTTCCTGTTCTTTCTGATTTTATTTTGGTGATCTATAAATATTTTGTTGATCCAGAATATTTTCTGTCAGCTCCCGGTACAATCAGGGGCTTTCTATACCAGCTCCCCAGGTCAGTTTATTGTAACCCAATATAAAATCAGAAAGAGCAGGAACAAAATGTGGAACTTTTCAATCAGTCTGGATGTGTCTTTTGTTCTTCTATAAGAAGCTGCATCTATATAGTGGAATATATCTTCAAATTTCTATTCCATAGTTATATATGTGTGTGTGTTGTGCTCAGATATAGGAGGCCCTTGGTATTTGCTGGGGGTTGGTTCCAGGTCTCTCTGTGGATGCTCAAGTCCCATTAAATACATAGTAAAATGGTGTCCCTTGTATAAAAAGGCAAAATCAAGGTTTGCTTTTTGGAATATATATATACACACATTTCCAAGCTGTGGATAACTGAATGCATGGTTAAAGAATCTATGGATATGATGGTTGGCTGTATTTCTGGACTGTTATACTCATCATCCTTCACCATTGAGTTTGCTAGCTAAAGCTAGTGGGAGTTGCACTGCAATGGCATCTGGATCACTACAAGTTGCCTACTCCTGTTACATTGTCCATTTGCATGAGAAATATCTGCTAGGTAGAGACAAATGTCCTGTGTAAGTATGATGAAGCATGTCAAGAGATTGCTCAGCCATGTGGCATCATACAAGAAGATACCTCAGGTTGAAATTAGAACTTTCATTAATTTGCATAGCAGGATAGATTTGCTCTATTTGATCTGCAGAGGATACTCCAGGGTTACACCATACATTCTGATTACCTTTGCTTAATCTATTGTGTCATGGATTGCTGGTTGCCCAATTTTTAACTGGAAATATAGTCTATGGCTTGGAATTGGGGGGGGGGGTGTAGACAATAAGTGCAGCCCGCATCATCATTCACCATCAACTGTAATAATCAGGGCAGATGGGAAATAGCTAACAATGTCTAGAGAGTTGCATGTTGCCCAACCCTGCTTTAAATGCTCTAAGCAATGCCAGCCCAATTGCTTGAAATGCTTTGCAGGATAAAAAAAAGTATTTACTTGGAAATGAAAAAAAAAACCCACATAGTATCAAAAGATCCTCTCTGCGGATTTGTTTTTATGCTTAAGGGATGCATAACATAGTAACTGGACTTGTACCAGTCAATAAAGTATGCCTTTAGTAAATATAATAATAATGCCGTTTTGAGTACAGTAGTTCTTATTTCTCTAGTAGGCTGTGCAAGGTCAATTCATGCTATAGAAATAAGTAAGAATGTTTCTATCCTGGAAAGCTTGGCAAACTATTCCTTTGTTAGAACAGGGTGATTTTCTTCCCCTTTGCCTGTAAAAGTGTGAGCGTTTTTCAGAACAAAAGAGGAGACATTTAAAGATTTTTAAAAAAAACATCAGGCCAGGGGTCTGGTCCTCGGGGGATTTTTTGGTCATAGTTCAACCCATGAACTCAATCAATTGGGGTGTTGTCTAATCCATTGTGCCTGGAGCCTGGTTAATGGCAACTGCAATGATGGGTCGTTTCTATCAACTGAAGAAACATGAGTTTATGTTTCCTTTTGCATAGGTTTATTTGCTCCATCCCTATTCACATTTTTATATAATTAATGAACTATAATTTTGGTGCAGCTGTTGACTAGGCTTCATTTTGACAGACCCTCAAGCCTTAGTTGGCCTGGGAACTGTGTGGACCAGAGATGTGGAATTGCTACATCTGTCACCAAAATTTGATGTGTGTGCATTAATTCAGCACTTTATAGTAGTAATGTAGCTATTCAGCTAGTGGCAGACAAATCTGACACCAAGGAACCAGGCTGAAAAAAATGTATTCCTCCAAAATTGTGTTGTTTTGTCTGTGAAAAAGAGCTACTTTGTTATACAGTGGGCCTGCAATATCAGCAGGCTAGCCACCTGTGGACTCATGCATCCATGGATCGCCTAGCCCCATTATTTTCAATGGTGGCACATGCATGCAGCCATGCCAACATGGCCAAGTGCACAGCACCATACACTGACTATAATGGGGCTTGAGCATGCATATTTTTTCTCATGGAACCAAACCTCTGTGGATGAGAAGGTCGCACTGTACAGCCTTTGGAAAATTTGCCAATCTAGCACCTTTTAGGGCCAGAATCCATGTGACTCTGGAGTCTAAAAAGCTAGAGATTCCACTAATAAATTACTTTTCACCCTTTCATAAGAGAGGAATAATTCTTTCTTTGATTAATATGACCAGCTGGCAAAATAGAATACAAGATATGGAGTAACTAGCATAATTTGATTTAATTACTTTTTGGAGTATAATTCCAAGATGGCTATATATTCTGAGAGTTTTCCTCCATCTTTAAGTACATACTTGCTTTTATCTTTTGTGGATTTGAACTACTGTTAGTTTAGGACTGAAACATAAATCTTGAACAGAACATTTTATTTTTCCTGTCAGATCAAAGGAGGGAAATGAATGATGGCAATCTTTAATTTATGTGGGAAACAGTAATTCAAGTGCAAGAAGAGAAGAATTTAACACTCCGCAATAAAAAAATGTAATAGTGACTTTAAAAAAAACAAAACCAAGAAGCCACCCCAGAAAGGTTCCATTATTGTGTAAGTGGCTTATAAAGGATTAATATATACATACCAGATGCTTCACTAATTTGTTAATCCACTTACAAATGTTTTACTCAGAGCTCTACACCTTACTGCATTTGCCAAAATCCGGACTAGTGGCTTACTACATTTATCAAAATCCTGACATCCATTAGATTCTGATGGTCACAGATTCTCATCGAAGAAGAAACTACTCTTTTCTGTTTTGTGCCAGAAGATGTCTTATGTGTATGTCTACTCACAAAACACAGGAAACATCTCACTTTGGGGGTAGATGCTACACAGCTGCATGACCTTACCCCAAAACTCAACTAGAGCATAGGAGCAACTAGTTACAAATAACCAGGTACTTGTAATTCATTCATATGCACCCTATAACCAATGTAAAATTAACTATGCTAACACTGTATCTTAGTAGTTTATCACACAAGGCTCTTTCTTACTGCAATTGTCCTAGTAAGGGGAACTAGAAACACATTGGTTTTGAAGCATTCCCTCTCACATATTCACACAATAGCACAAATGGCCCCTGATGCTCTCTATCACACTCTTTCTTAACCCTGCCTCCTTTCCCTATGCTCCACCCAGCATGCCTTTCAGGGTTTTCTCCTTAATTTGGGGTGTTTTTAAGGCATGCTAATTGATGTTGTTGCTGTTGTTGTGCCTTCAAGTTGTTTCTGACTTATGATGATCCTAAGGTGAATTTATCATGGGGGTTTCTTGACAGATCTCTTTCTGTGAGGCTGAAAGAGTGTGATTTGCCCAAAGGCACCCAGTGGGTTTCATGACCAAGCGGGGGTTTGAAACCTGCTATCCAGAACCATAGTTCAATGCTCAAACTACTGTGCCACATTGGTATTCTTTAGATAGCTCAGGTATACTAATACATTTGTTTGTATTTTTTTTAAAAAAAGTGAAAAGAAGAATAAGAAGAAAGTTTTTTAAAAGGAGGGAAAAACTGCCTGGAAATAGTGAGAGGGAAGAGGGACAGAGGGAGGGAAGGGGACACTGACACCACTTGACTGCCCAGTCTCAGAACTGTAATGCCAAGATCGTATCATTCCTGGGCACTAATGGCATAGCCATGTGTTTGTGGGGCTTATTGATGTAACTACACAGAGGCTGGATGGCCATCTGTTGGGGATGCTTTGATTTGGATTTCCTGCATGGCAGGGGGGTTGGACTGGATGGCCCCTGTGGTCTCTTCCAATTCTATGATTCTATGATTCTATACACTTGGTTGGCACATGGTAAGTACGCCAAAGGTAATGTTTTTGAACTTTAAAAGCAGTTTGAAAGCCACGTGTGTTAAAGTCCTGAATGAAAGAAGATAGTGTCACTCCTTTTGAGTGAATTGTAATTTCTCATTAATTTTATAGTTACCAGATTATGGCCTCATTAAATGGTAAAGGAGAAATATCACATAATTCAAATGCTGGCTTGTACTGTGCCACAAACTACTGACTCATTTTCTGAGAGATGAAGTGAGTGGATGGGAGAAGAATGTGTTTTGTACTGCAGGCTTGTAGCATTTGGATTGTTAAAAAGGCTATTTTAGGTAATGTTTTTGAGTACTTGTTATACACTGGGCTTTGGTTCCAAGATCCCCCATAGATAACAAAATCCATGTATGCTTAAGTCCCATTAAATATAATAACATAGCAAAATAGTGTCCTTAATAAAAAATGGAAAATCAAGGTTTGATATTTGAGATTTATACTTTTTTGAACATTTTCAAACCGTGGATGCTTGAATCAGTGTATAAAAAATCCGTGTATAAGAAGGGCCTACTGTAATTTGAAAGAGTTACCTCTTAAAAGCCCTGACTGTAACCAGTAACTGCAACCAATTAGTATTCAAAAAATATCTCTGACGTTGACATCAGCCTTTCAGTGCTGTCTAAACAATCTGCCAATAGCACTTAACGTGAACATGAAGACTAGACTAACCCACCTCTAATGTTTTAAATACTTCAACTTGTATTACCAAAATGCAGGAGGAAGCATACATCCTCTCAACCTTTTCTCCAGATAAGTCCAGTACAAGTACCTTCTAGATATTATGAAAAGATGTCAATGCTTGGGATCCCAAACTGCATGCAATAAAAGGAGATCTGCTTTCAACCTAAGTGGAAAGCAAACATTTACCCCACTTCTATAGAGTACTGGGATAGCCATACTGAAAGTACCAGCGGACACAAGAAAGCTTGTTTTATTACACTTTGTGGATAATGCGTTCCTGAGAGGACATCCCACTTCCATCCATTGGGAGCAGGTGCTTCTATTCAGTTGTGTTTATTGTTAGGATCCCTCCCTTGTTTATGCCAGCCCAATAACCATCACAGAGCAAAGTGTTCAGCTGTGCATGATTCTAAGTGGGCGGTTATTCTAGCAGACATGGAAAAGTGGCCTGTTTCCAACATAAAATAGAAAGTATGGTATGCATAATCCAACAGCCCATTGAAACCTTCTCATGTTTGCAATAAATATTTATACTTCCACTTAAGGTCCATATCTATTGGATTCACAATGCCTGTTCTAATTACTTTTCCTAGTCAAGCACCCAGTTAGGATGATAACTCCCACTCTCCCGGTGCCAAAGCAAAATGGCCACAGCACCAGAGAATTAATGGAAAATAAATTAGTTTCTTCCCATGTGCTTTAAATTACAAGGATATATTATGGTGTTCAAGATTCTGTCTTGCATTATGTTTTCAGTTTTATCAAGGGACTTCTCTAGGTCAATGTTTTCTAACCATTGATCAATTACAGTAGAATATTCATTATCCTAACACATGAAATCCCTTTCCTCGTTTATCTCATGTTCATATGTATAAGAAGAGAGCTTGGAAAAGTATTTTCTAGACTACAGTTTCCAGAATCATCTGCCAACAGAAGTCATGCAAGTTGTGGGATTTGGGGAGTTATAGCAAAAAATACTTTTCAGGGAAGAACTACTGGTTTATTCAAACTACTTATGATCAGTTTACCTTAATGCCTTGAGAATGGGATGTACTCTGAAATAATTAAAGGTGGGTAAAAGGAAGTAAGCTATAAAGGAAAAAGTTGTATATTGTAACAGGAGGGTGCCTTGCAGCATCTCTTTAATCGAAACAAAATCAGCACTAGGGCTCTCTGATTCAAAAACTAGGCCATATTAGCATCACACATTTCCACACTGTTTCTGCAAATCAGCACATAATGAGGATTACATGAATGTGGCCAGCCAAGTTAGGGATTTGCTGAAGTCAGCAGTTAAGTGCCAGCACCAATTGTACCATAGACCTTTACAAAAATATTCTCTGCAGGGAGCAATAAAGCTCCCCTGGAATCTTGCATTGGCTTTCCAAGGTCAATGGCAAGTAGTGTCTTTGAATTTCAGCAGTAGTGGCATTTGGCTGTTATTGCTGAGGAGGAAGCTCATCTGTCACTAGTACTGAAACCTGTATAAATAACATGCAAAGGGATCTTGTAGCACTGTGTTTGAGATTGTATAGAAGTTGTTGCACAAGCCCTTGTAGACTTGGACTACTTCCTAAGATGTATAATTAAGTGCAAATTGCACTCTGTCTTTCTTCTCTCCCATTATTGTCTTCTCAAGATCAACTCCAGAGCTACTTCCAAAATCTCATGATGACAATGGTTTTCCAACCTCAAAGACAGCCAAGTATACTTCTTTACATTCCTATTTTGATTGGGTGTGGGTCATCTACATCTATAAAGTTAACATGTGGGCCTGAACAGACAGGTCAAAATAAAGCTGCTTCAGGTCACTTTGGTGGTATGCTGTTTAAATGACACATGCATCTTAAGAGGCCAAAAGCAGCACTCCAGTCCTTAGGACTGGAGCGTGGTTTTTGTGTGGCTTCCAGCCTCTTAGGATGCATGCATCATTTAAACAAATTGCATTCTGGCTTTCTTCTCTCCCATCATTGTCTTCTCAAGTTCACAGATACGTGCAAAGGGACTCAAAGCAGCTTTATTTTGGCTTGTCTGTTCAGGCCCATGTGTGAGTTTGTTTGATGGTTTAAAGGAAGTGTCCCTTTTTGCAGAATATTGCAACCCAGGTGCTTCTTTTTAAAATAGCAAAATATTACACATTACACAAACAGTCTCCACTTAGCATTCACCAGCCCCTAGTGGCTACAGGCTGAGCTGCCATTATATTACAGAACCACTGAAGGAACATCTGGCTGTAAACATGGTGGAATGTGGTAAGGATGGCAGGAAATGTAAGTCCCACACGTTATATGTCGCATGTGCTTCACTGCCTCTACCAACAAATTCAAGTCTCTCTGCCTTGTCTGCCTGCCCTCATAGTAGATAGGTATGTGAATTTTCCATGAGGGGGCAACTGAATATCACGCATGCAAGACCCCAGATCCAAAAGGTTCCATAGTGTGTGACTGTTCCTCCTCTTCCTCCCACCCTCTCATGCCTTCCGCTGACTCCGGTGTAGTGCTGAATCCACCGCCTAAAGGAGTTTAATCACACTGCCCTATAAGCCACGCCAGCCTTGCAATAGCAATGCACGAACAACAAGGGATTTCTGTCAGATTCTTTAGGCTTCTGCTGTGCCAAAGCCCTTTGCAGTGAACAAGCTTTATCTTATCGGGAGGGCAATTCAATCTTCAGCCTGAACAGAAGCTGGCTAATCATGGTGTGTAAAAATGACATCATAAACCATCTGTTTGTGCCATATAATTATACAGTTCTTGAAATATTCTCAAACCAAAAATAGCACAGGTCAGTTTACTTCCACAAACTCTCTTCTGAATTACACTTGGCAATGCTACTGGTTTTATCTGAAATAATTTTCAAGTATGAGTTCTTAGGTAGGTTGTATTGCAGTCATTGAAAGGTTCACTCCAGGTTTCCAGTAACTGCTACAGTTCTTCTTCCAGATTAAAACTGGAATGTATGCAGTGGTGCAGTGGTAAACTT
The DNA here is from genome assembly GCF_019175285.1 of Sceloporus undulatus. Taxonomy (NCBI): domain Eukaryota; kingdom Metazoa; phylum Chordata; class Lepidosauria; order Squamata; family Phrynosomatidae; genus Sceloporus; species Sceloporus undulatus. Next base: position 57,774,737 of record NC_056525.1, read on the forward strand.
TAAAATGCAGTTACTCTTCTTGACACTATCTATGGCAAGATACAGACCACCCCAAAGGGGCAGCCTGCACCCGCCCCTTTCCCCAACGGATTGGGGCCTGAGCAGCCACAGCGGCAGCCCCACAGGCCCTGATCCACCGCTTTTCCAGGTGTGAATGGTGCGTGCTCCCTAACCCTAGAATCACCACCACCACGCTATATTTTGGCAGTATGTATCCTACCCATGTCCTCAAGAAGGGCCCAAAAAGTGGATGGCTGTATTGATCCAACTCAACAAACTAGTGCTAGCATGCTAGCACTTTTTGCTCCCACCTGGCACAAGTCTTTTATAAACTAATGAGTCTTAACTCCCCATTTGTGACAAAGCCACCCCAAAGCATCCTTCATTAAAACAAGGACAGCTGACTAGGACAACCAGTGGACCCTTGTTATACACTGGGGTTTAGTTCCAAGATCCCTCGTGGGTAACAAAATCTGTGGATGCTCAAGTCTCATTAAATATAATGACATAACAAAATGGTGTCCCTTATAAAAAATGGAAAATCAAGGTTCGATAGTTGAAATTTATATATATATATATATATATATATATATATATATATATATATATATAATATTTTCAAACTGTGGATGCTTGAATCCATGTATAAAAAAATCCATGTATATGAAGGGCCGTGTATACTGTTGTTTGGAAAATTCATTTTCTCCCAGCTGCTGTGAGGATTGTAGTTACATTTAGTGGGAAAGGGGAGTCTGGGGGAAGGTGGCAGACATCATCATCTCTGCTAATGAAAAGTGCTTTGAACTGTTTAGTCCTGGCTCCACTACATAAGCACAATGGACTGCAAATTACTTTTACACTTTCAACTCAGTTTTCACTGACTGAAGTATGTTGAAGACAAAGGGGAAAGTGGGAGGAAGAGGAGAGGAAAAATGGGATATTTTAAAAACAGCTGAAAAAGTGGGATGACAGAGGATTAATGGAGACTGTCCCTGTCAAACAAATACAGTTGTGTATGGGGGGGGGGAGTTTGCTGCATATGCTGGCATTCTTCTGCACAACTATCAAAAGTGCAGAAACATTCCAAATTTTCCTTTTGTGCATCTGCCTACCCTAACATGATGTGAGCAGTTTGACCCGCTAACATCTTTAGATGAAACTGTTGTTAAAGCATCAAGAGTAGACCAATTCTTTACCGGTTCTCAGTCGTACCTATTGCTGTTATTATTGTGGAATGAGGCCCCTCTGGGGGGAAAAAAGTAACCATTAACCTGTATGTCCACTGTAGAGAGCCAGCTCTGGACTGAAGGAGCAAAATATCCTCTGGTGGCATCTCTTCTGGAGTTCGTGGACTATGGCAAACCTACCTAACTGTAGTGGTAACCATCTTTTCAGTTTCTCACTATGCTCTAGCACAGGGTTGGTAATTATGTGAGCCTCCAGATGTTACTTAATTGCAAATCCCAACAGCCCTGTTTAGCATAGCCAATAGTGAAGAGTGATGAGAACTGCAGTCCAATATCTGGAGGACCACACTATAATCTAGCAGGCCTTTCCCGAATAAATTTCCCGGCCACAGATTGATTACCCACTCACACCATGTATTTACTACCACCCAGTCTATGTCATCTTTATTATCATTTGATTTTAAAACTCTTTTAATTGTAATATATTCAATCCTTTTTTAAGGGGGGGATATTGTAATTTTGTGTATTATATTGTATGTAGACATTTTAGTGTGAGCCACTCTGACTGTCTTGCTACAGAGGAGAGGGATACAAATAAAAGTTTTATTTATTTATTATTTACCACCCTTAGAGTGATAAAATGTCCTCCAGACATTTTTTTCACTTCAGCTCCCAGAGGTCCCAACAAGCCTAACCAATACTCAGGAATAATGGGAGTCCCAAAGATCTGGAGGGCCAAAGCTTGGCAACCACTTCTTTAGAGTGGCCCTAGCTTGCGGGCATCGTGAGAAATTAAGAGTAGTAAAACATAGCTGCCTGGCATAGCTTGGAATGCCATGACAGAAACAAAAATGAAGGAGGGTGCAACAGTTGTCTAAATACTAACACTAGCTAAGGCAGCATGCCCATGAAGACAACATTTTCTCCGGCTGCATGTTTTTTTAAAAAAAACACAAGTCTGGATACTTACACAATAACCTTAATGGCGCTTTCCCAAGGCATAACCCAAGACATAGAACACAACAGCTCAAGACATCTTCACAAGGGAACCTTCAGGCTTTTATTTTAGGGGAAGCTGGGCAACTTGCTCAAATATGCTGTCTTGCTTTCACTAACTCAACTCTCCAACCCTTCTTCCTCCCTCCCCCTCTGCCTCCTCCTGTCTCTAATTTCGGTTCCTCATTCCTGCATAGATATAGTTCTCTCTCTCAGTGCCAAATGAAGTACATGGCATTTAAGGGAAAGCAAGAGGATTTATTTAGTCTAAAAATATAACATAATGCAATTTGAAATCTTGGTAAGGATTATTTTGCCTGTAAGAGGCAAAGCACTTGTTTTTCTCCTAAGCAGTATTTTGGGATCATTCCTGCAAGTAATTTTAGTGACATGATTACCATTAGAGATGTACAGGCTTAGATTACACATGTATCCATACTGCACAATTATTGCAGTTTGATTTATAAATTCTTGGGATTTGTAGTTTGGGGGATATTAAGAACGCTCGATAATGCTGTAGTTTAGGTGAGTGTGGTAAAGAATTCTAAGCATCTTGCCAAGCTGGTGTTACTCCCAGGATTCTGCAGATTGGAGCCATGGCAGTTAAAGTGAGATCAATCCAATATAACTATGCAGTGTGGATCTAAGTTATGAAATTCTTTTGAATTGGATTTAGCAATTAACTCAAAAGACCAACTTGAAAGATGGAGAAGTATCTATGTTTCTCCTCTCAGCCTAAAATCCCAAATACTAATCAGTAACAAACTTTTTTTTAAATACAGGATTTCTAATTTTTCACTCAGCTTTTGAAGCTTGAACAGTAACATGCTCTCCAGTACACAGTAATGAACAGATAATTGGATTTCTCTTTGCACCATCAAATCCATCATGTGCTAATTCCTGCAACTCAGGGCTAAGCAGTTGTGGCTCTCCAGATCAGAGAGTGGAATCCAAAGAAAAGGGGCTAAATGTAGGTTTCGATTCTTCTAGATGTGGAAAGTACAGTAGGCCTTGGTATCCACTGGAGCTTGGTTCCAGAACCCTCCATGGATATCAAAATCCATGGATGCTCAAGTCACATTATATACAGTAGCACAGTAAAATATGTCTCTTATATAAAATGGCAATATCAAACTTTTCTTTTTAGAATTCATATTTTTTGAATATTTTCAATCTGTAGAAGGTTGAATCAATGGATAAAGAATCCGTAGATATAGAGGGCTGACTGTATTTCAGAAAGTTACAATATTTGTCACTGTACTTCTCAGAAAAAGAGAGCTTTTTTGTTTTACAAGGGGGTAATTGAAAATTACGTTTTTGAACTGAATAGACATGGATTGCATGACTGATGTGTTACCGAATCAAAGTTCACACTACATCTGCCACGATCGAAGCTGTCCATGGCAATTTAACCCTGTTGACATTCACAGTTCCATTTGCATCGATTTAAAATAGAACCAACATTTTGATCGTTCACGGGTTTGTTTTTTAAACTGCCAATCAAATGATGCACACCTTTGTCATACCAATGACACAAGTATTAAGAGTCTACTGTCTACTTAACTGTCTAGTGTGGCCACACAATAGCAAAGATGTACATAAGCTGTCAAATTTTATTTATTTATTTAAAAAATACATCATCTAATGATATTCACAGGAGACCCCCCCATCCTGGTTTTGGTGAGCTCTGGGAATCAGCCATCGGTTCAAATAAGGGGACACTGTCAGAAGAGAAAAAAGTGGGGCTGTGCTTTAAAGAGACCACTTTCCAAAGCATGGGAAGTTTGAATCCACTTCATTTCTGGAGCTGCTTTTAGTGCTGAAAGTGAAAAACAATGGTACTTGCCTGGCAGGAGGAGACCAAAGGGGTGGGCATAATCCGCCCCCTGCATATTAACCCTATCTTTCCTGTGCTTCAAATTGAATCGAGAGCAAGTTCCCATTTGCAGCTGGTAAAAAAAAAGGCTGGTCCTTTGGAAAAGACACACTAAAATCCCCGGTTCCAATAGAACCTGGTTAAATGTGGGTTTTTTTGCCAGCTCCCACCCCTTCACAAACTGCACTGAGTCTACTCAGTGCCAGTGTGAATGACCCTGAAATAACCTGGTGTCATAGTGTGAATGGCCCCAAGGTGTCTTTGGAGATGGTCCTAACATTAGACAAAGTGATGTGGCTATATCTGGTGCTCACTCCAGTAGTGAGTGATGGAGACTGGTAGTAGGGTGCTGAAAGATGGTGCTCCTCACTGGGTAGTTTGCCATAATAGCTCTCTCCCTTTTTCTGTATGTCCATGTGTTTGTGCCTGTGCCTTCAAGTCACTCAATTTATGACAACCCCATGACTTTTCCATAGGGGACAAACATTCAGAAGTGGTTTTCAACAGCCTTCCTCTGAAATATAGCCTACAGCACCATGAGAATATTATCACAATTGTAGATAAAACAGTCATATTGTATATCTATGTAGGATACACTTGAGGCCAGATTCCTGCTGCTTCCCCTTTCTCAGCCTCAGAGCATTCCTGGAATCAGTTGTCAACAAACCAATAAATAAATATTTCTGCATTCATTCAGCACCATTTATTGGCAGGTTTCCATCCAAGTGCTAACCAGGACTCACTCAAGATCAGACGGTATACACCTGCTGAAATTTCCTCTTCCACACACATGGAGACCCCCTGTCCACTTTTGTATGAAGTCATCTTAGTGCAAGAGTGACCATGCAGCCTTTTATATGTTGTGGGATGCCATTTCCCATCAATTTCAGGTAGCCTGGCCAATGATGAAAGATTATAGGTTCAGCAACATCTGGCACACCACCCATTCCTAGCTCTGCTCTAGTGACATCTGGCCTGCCATTTGCCCTCTAAATTTGCCCTTAGAGGCATCATAATTTACTGAAGCACCTACTTGTAGAAAGGATAAAACCTGGCTAGGGTAAATCTTCCCCACTCAAGCACTGTGGGTAAATCTTTCCCATTCTTAAACCAGACAGGAGCTGTGTGCAGTTATTTGTGCATAAAGAACAAATGTGCAATTGCATGCTGTATATTTAACACATTGTATAGTTTAGCTCTGAATGTTAAGTATTTCACATAAAGCTCAAGTTGTTATATCTTGGAGCTCTAGTAAACAACAAAGTAGAACTTGCAAGCCTGCTGGTTTCAGTGAGATTTACTTATGTGTAAACATACACAGGGTCAAATGAGAGCTTTCATGGTGCCATATTCTGTTGTTGCTCTGTTGTATTTAAACATCCTTTCTTTACATCTCTCAGTTATATCAATTAACTTGCAGTGGAGCTAGGTTCTTGACAGGAGTTCTATTTGGTCTATTTTATAATGTAGAACTTTTAATTCCATCCATCTTCTTGTAGTTTGTACTTCCTGTGAAAAACAAACAGTTTAAATTAAACTGATCACAGGAAAAACAAAAAACAAGGTCATGGAGTGGGATTCAAAAGTAATGGGACAATATCTACATTGTCGAAGGCTTTTTGGAAATCACTAAAGATTAAGGCTAGTTTTGTATCAATTTTTCTACCATGAAGTTCTATTAGATTTAGTATATGCCTTATATATACACCATTAAAAGATTATAGGACCCCCCCCCCTCGCCTTCTGATGGGAAACGGGGGGTGGGGTGTTTGAAGTCTGATACAGGAGGATGACAAAGGTTTTCTCCTTTGAAATTTGCATAGCATATGAAAATAAATCATATTTCTATGAATGGATCCGAGTTCTAGTATTTGCATGTCCACTGTTGCTGAATATTTTGTGCTAATTTAGTTTATAGGCATACCTCAGATTACAATAGCCCTGTACAATTTCTTTTGCTCTGCTGAATTTTAAGTTTTATTTTTTCTAATAAAAAAGACAAAACAAATGCTTTTGGGAAAGAAGCTCCTTTTTACAAAGACTTTTTTATGGGAGCATAGCCCAGCCCAGTCCCCTTCTTTTCTTATCTTGTGTCTAGCTGAAAGGTTTTTTGCAGCATTGGCATTGGGAGGGTAGTGGTGGAGGGTTGGAGAAAGATAGATATTTAGTGTTGGGTTGCAGTAGCATATCTGTGGTAAACTGTGCAATAAAGCTTGACCTAGGAAAGAAAGGGATTTTACTCTAGGGACATTATCATACCAGACTGCTGTCCCATCACAATTATGCTAGTTTTTATCTTGTTATCTTATTGTATATTGTGTTTTTAAATTGTTTTTACTATGCTGTAAACCGCTATGATCCATGGAATAGCGGTATATAAATAAATTTATTATTATTATTATTATTATTATTATTATTATTATTATTATTATTATTATTATTATTATTATTATGAAGGGAACTATACTGGTTTGGCATAATTTCTTATCACACTTTCCCCCATGATAGCTCTTTTTGGTGATTCATGGCAGCATGATCTGTTTTCTGCTCTGCCAAATGCTGCCTTCCGGGAGGCATCTTGTGATACGTACTGGTCAAAGATGCTTTTAACCTGTTAAAATTCCACTTTTCTAGCCTCTTGTGATAAAGTTGTAGGTGATCCTGTTGTTGCTGTGTGCTTATGTACAACTGGCAAGGCAAACAGCTGCCTCCAGAATCACTTAGTAAGCATGTGTAAAGAGCAAAACATGTGTAAAACTAAGTATTTGTAAAGAGAAAGAAAAGGAAAAAGAAGAATAGCCTGCCTCATCAGCTAACCAGACATGCTGAAAAAGCACAGATTTGTAAGTTTTGCCACCATAATGGAAATCCTAGGAAAAGTGGAGGCTGTTGAAAGAAAGAAAAAATCCTGGGCTGCATTTTGGAAGGGGTTTTCAGCAATCTCTAGAGGATTCAGAATGTCTATAGTTAGGCTTACTTGATCATGTTGTTTTGTTTCACATGTCATAATGTAAGTTTTGAATCAAAGGTTTGCTGAAACATGTTGAACTGCTCTTCTTTTTTGTGGTGTAGAAGCCTATCCTTAGTCTTTCATGTTGATTCAACCTCTGGTACCAAAATCCAGGAACACATCTACTTTGTTAACTGAGGTACACTTGTACTCTAAATTAAGGTTTTTATTGTCCAATTGCCTTGCCTCATTCACAGACTGTTACAGAGGATTCAGATGACAATGTCCTCCTCCTGTAGCCTTTCTATGTTTTCCTGGTGCTTCTGGATTTTCCTCCTTCCCTTTTCCATAAAAATTAATCGATAGATTGATTGATACTTCCCCCAAAACTGTTAAAAGAGAGAAAACAATCTCTGCCCAATGCCTTTTGACTGGTTAGTGTGAGGAGCAGTCAGTCTCAACTAAATATATGCCACTTGGCATACATAACACAGATGATTTACATAGCTTTAAAGCAGGTAACGAAGGCAAATAGGTAATTATTTCCTATACCTTGGCTCAGTCATTAACCAAAATGGAGACTGAAGTCAAGAAATCAGGCAAAAAAGAAGACAAAGACTTGGAAAGGCAGCTATGGAAGATATATCATTAAATACCAAAGTCGAGATCATCCATATCATAGAATTTCCAATTTCTATGATATGTATGAAAGTTAGACAGTAAAGAAATCTGACAGGAAGAACATTTACTCATTTGAATTGTGATGATGGAAGAGAGGTCTATGGTTATCATGAACTGCTAAAAAGGCAAATTAATGGGTGGTAAAGTAAATCAGGTCTATCTCAAACTAAAAGCCAAAATGACTAAACTGAGGTTGTTGCACTTTGGACATATAATGAGATGATACTTCTTATTGGAAAAGATGGGAAAGAGAGATTGCACAACAGGTGGATTGAATCAGTCACAGAAAAAATGTTCCTAAAGTTGCAAGACTTGGGGAAGGCAGCTGAAGACTGAAACTCTTGAAGGTCTCTCATTGGTAGGGTCATGATAAGTGAAAGTCCACTTGACAGCTAATAATAACAAATATATAACACAAAATGCCAAATAACATAAGCAGCCAGTGTTCTCCTGATTATATTTCTTTATCACCAGCAGCATCTTAAGCAAATATCCAATCAGCTATTTTTCAAGTGTGCTACAAGGCTTTTTTTTGGCATGCTATGCTGTTTTCCTGTGCTCACTTCAGCAATACATATACTAAAATTGGAACAATACAGAGAAGATTAGCATGATCCCTGTTGACATGTAAATTCATGATCTGTTCTATTTTTTTAAAAAACATTGTTGCCTGAGGAAGCGCAAGAAACAATCCCTCCCATTTTCCTCTTTCCTTATTTCAACACACCTGAAGCCAGTGTAGCACACTGCCCTGTTTTCCCAACCCCTCATTGCCACATCCTGTCTCTGAGCATCCACCGCCTGAGAAGGCTGCTTCATTAAAACTAATGATAGGACCAGGCTTGATTTGGAAACCATATAAGAAAAGGAAAATGCATGGTTTATTTGGCTAGCAAATGACATGTCTAAAAATTCATTAAAAAAAAAAAGCAGTATCTGTATCATAATAGAGCATTATATTCAAATTTCATAGAACAGAAACACATTGCAGACTAAAAATACATTCTGGGGCCCACTTTTTTAAACTATGGGTTTGTACAGAGGTAGTGCCAATATATCTCCTGATAAAATGTTAAGACATGCATATTGCAAATGTACATTTAACATCAGTTACAGCATACACCAGAAATGGCAAATTCATAGTGTTGTAGGACCATAGCAGAACCCCAAGGAGTGCACCACTGCACATTTGCTGCAGCAAGTCTTTAAAATACAATTGTTAGAAGAAAGCTCACCATGGTGTGTCTTAAATGGGATGTAAGAAGCTGAAAGCAGCCAAAATGAGATTTTGCCAGAATAATGGGTTAGGAGAAAGTTGCAATATTTGAGGGATCAGGGGGAGGCATTGGTAGTTTTGGCTTTAGTGATGGTACAGTTTTGGCAGATACAAAAATAGCCTTCCGGGCCTCTGTGTGGCCCACGAGCTGAGTGTTGCCTGCACTTAGCATGCAGGTTTACTAACAGCAAGCCAAGATAATCTAGAATTATGACCTTGTAAATACAATGTAAATATGTGCATTCCAGCCTGAGACAATTACAAAGAAATTCAGCCTAATCTAAGTAGATTTTGGAAATTTGCATAATCTTAAACAGAATTTACTTTGAAATAATTCTGTGAACATTTAATCTAGACTTTAGAACAAAATCAGAGAACACTAGCAAGTTCCCCTGGATAAATCTAAGGCCTACCTAGACCACCCCCAGCCCCCACTCCAATGGCTCATCAGATGTCTCTTGAAAGCCCATCAATATATGGTTCAACATATTGTATCTTCTGGGGAGATGCACTATGATGTTTGGGATGGGGGCCTGTGACTAACACTGTTAATCAAACTTAAAATAATGGCCTTCAGGACACACTCATTCAGTAATAAGTTCATATTGGTGAGAAACAGATACCAGTAAGCACAACACTGACAACCACAATCTCTGTAAGAATGTTATAAGAAGGCATTAGGCTTGATAGGATCTCATAGAGACACATGATACCCTGCAAGTTTCCTGTTTCTGGGGCCTATGCAGTTTCATATATCAAGTTGCCCTTTTAACATCAAATAATACAGATAATTAATTACACTTGCATGAGAACAATTGGGTGACTATTTCCTTTTATCTCTCAGAAAACAATTAATCAAACTTCTGCTAGATAAACCAAACACGTATGATTTATGTGAATATGTGCAGTTCCGTTTGGACACTGTGATAAGTTCCTTCTATTAATGATACTTAATGATGAAAAATTACTGACACTTTTTGAGCTTCTGATTTGGAATTCTCAGTGTAGCAAAATTATTTTCCCAGGACTGGACAGTAAATTCCTTCCTTCTTCACCTCTCTACTCCTTCTTTGTATCCTACCAAGCCCCATAGTTCCAGTCCTGTTGCCTCCATTGCTCCCCAACCTTTCTTTCACCTGGTTTTGTCCTTCAGAATGGCTGAAAACTGAAACAGTATACTCTAACAGGCATCACCCTATATCTCTGACAAATACACTTCCCTTGCAGCCTATGTTATCTGGGTTTTGGACTACTTGAGTAGTGTAATGGTAAAATTTTGAAACGGAGGTGCTCATTAGGAGCTTCTATAGCCACACTCCAAGGAGAGTCCAAAATGCAGGGACCTGTCTTAACTTGTATATCAATAAGGCAGTTCTAGTAGTTTCACTCCCACCAGGAGGACATCTTTTATAAACCAAATGGGTCTTAATTTATTAATTGTTGATTGAGGACCAAATACAGGAACATGGATAGCTCACAATAATATTTAATATTTTGTTGTTATGAAAATCCAGTTATTTTCTAGTTACTGGGACAGTTGAAAAGGGAGCTAGAGCATTGTGGCAAATGACATCGGAATCTCTGCTTGTCGAAAAGCCAGTGGTTCTCCATCCTTGTGTTCCTTGGTTCCACTACATCACTGGTCCCCTCACACTAATATCTGAGTACATGGCATTATTAATATTTCCAACAGAGATCTTAGGTTGACTAATGCTATCAGATTTCCAGGGAAATTTCTCCTATATTTCCCTAGGATGGATACTTAAGCTCAAGAATGAAATAACACATAGTTCCTCAGAACAAAAGATCATCACTGGCATTCCAGTGAGGATAACAGGAAAAGAAAGAGTCAGCTTCAAGGTAGGAACTCAGGCCTTGTCTGCACTGGCCAGGATACTCCAGAGGGTAGCTCAGAATATTCTGGCCCCATAGCTGCCCCAGTCTCCTCCTGTCTGCTACTCATTGTCTGGACTGTTCATAGCAGTACTGGGTTTGGGACATGCATTGTCTGGACAGGATAATGCCAGAATGGGGGCTGGGGGCTGGACTTTTGGTTAATGCAGACAAGGCCCTTGTTAGTTAAGAAACCATAAATAGATAAGTACAGTTGGTCTTCCATATTCGTGGCCTTGAGACTCGCAGTTTCAATTATTCATGAGGTCAAGGCCACTAATGTGGGTATTACTCCTCCCTTTCCCTCCTTGATCACTCTCTGGGCTGCCCAGGGAGAGATCGGAGAGGCAAAGGGTCTTTTGGAGGTGAAGTCACCTCCTTCCTTTTCCTCCCCGATTGCTCCTTATGCTGCCCAGGGAGTGATCTGGCAGGGGAAGCAGCAGAAAGCCAGTTAAAGGGACAGGAGGATGGAGAAAAAGGAGTGCAAGTCTCTGCTCCTCTTCCCCCACCCAACCCTCTCTTTAACTGACTTCTAAGTGTGGGGGGGAGTTATTTGCGTTTTTTTCCATATTCATGGGGGTCTTATTCCCCTAAGCCCCGTGAATATAGAGAGAAGACTGTACTTGTCAGTATGATAGAAATAAACATATGCAATTGAATAAATTATAACCATATATTATGTATTTAAGGCAAAGTGTTAGTGGTGCTGCTCCTGAGAGTACATCCTTTATGGATTGTACAGCATAGCTTGGGAATGTTACTACTTGTAATGACTGTAACTCCTAGAATCCATCAGCCAGTGTGGCATTATGCCAAAGGTAACCGATTTTGTATATGTAAGTTTTGAAAATTCTCTCCAAATGGCCAAAAAGGGGGAAGCATAGACCTTTTAGAAAAAATGCAGTGCCATCTCTAGATCCTACTACATCATGTACATACATACATACATACATACATACACACACCACAAAGGTACTGTTTACTTACATCCTTATCTGCGTAAAAATCAGCTGAGTTTGTTAATGATAATAGGAATGTATGTGAACAGCTAGGAAGACCACAGTAGTGCAGTCAGCCCTCTGTAAACATGGATTCAAACATCCACAGCTTGAAAATATTGTAAATTCCCAACAGCAAGCCTTGATTTTGCCATTTTATATAAGGGACATCATTTTACTATGTCATTGTATTTAATAGGACTTGAGCATCCATGGATTCTGGTATCCACAGGGATTCCTGGGGCTCATTCCCACTTACATTTAAACTGATTTGGGATTCATTTTCACTCCATGTTGGTAAATCGATTCCAAAAGTTCTGTTGTTCTCACTATGAAAGTGGATCTTTTCATTATCCCCTTGTAATTAGTTATTTTTTACATGATTGTCATCCCCACTAGTTTGTGCCGCTTCAAAATGCATGTCAGTCATCTGTGCCTCATCAGTGACGTAAGCAGCAGTTCGACTTGGGAACTCTCTCTCTCTCTCTCTCTCTCTCTCTCTCTCTCTCTCTCTATATATATATATATATATATAAATTGATAGAAGATTCAATTCATCGATATTGCAACTACTTGTAATCAGTGAGGCAAGTAGTTGCAAAACTAATGAACTGAATCTTTTATCAATTTTTTTAAAAATAAAATTGATAGAAGATTCAATTCATTGGTTTTGCAACTACACTTGTCCCTCCATATTCGCTAGGGTTAGGGGCACAAGACCTCCATGAATAAGGAAAAACCGCAAATAACAAAAACATAATGTTTTTACTTGAGATGACACCTCTCTAGGAATCTCTAGGTCCTCCAGTTCAACTCTGTGGTCAACGTTCGACAGACACTGACCATAGGACTGCCCTGGAGGAGCTACAAAGGCCTAGTAGAATATTCTCTCTAGGAATCTCTAGATCTTTCAGTGCAACTTTTAGTTAAAGTTGACTATAGAGTTGCACTGAAGGACCTATTAATCAAATTTGTGAATAACCAAATCCGCAAATATCAAATCCGCAAATATGGTGGGATGAGTGTACTTGCAATGAGTGAGGCAAATAGTTGCAAAATCAATTAATCGAATCTTCTACCAATTTTTTTTTTAAAAATTATGCACCATAGGTCACATCACAAGCACAAAGGAAGTGCTGGGGGGGGGGGGATGGTGGATCTACCAAAAACTGAGGAGGGATGGTAAAACCCCCTCTGCCATTAGTCCCTCCCCTCCAGAACAATGCAATTCAGATCCATTGTTCCCCCTTGTTGAACACACTGATTCTTTCCAAAACAACTACTAGAAAACTAGCGTTGGGAAAAACTGTTGTTTTTTTTAGTTTGCCTTGCTTTATCGCAAAAGAAATTGATCAAAGTATGATCAGAAGTGGTTTCAAATGGGAGCGATGGTCATATAAACTTATCAGCAAGTCGCTTTAAATCATAGTGGGAATGAGCCTCTGGAACCAAACCCCAGTGGATACCAAGGGCCCACTGTATAGGGTGACTGAAGGATGGAGTAGGTGGGCTGTACTTAAAGCCAATGTGTTAGTGACCATTTGGCATTACAAGGCTTTTGTATTGTTTCATTATGACACAAGAAGGATTTCTGTAACTAATTCCAGTACATTCCTATGAGCACATTAGTGCCTACTTCATAAGGTCATTTTATTACTATTCACTAAAGTGTGTGGGGCACCTTGTGCTGAATAATTCATAAATAACCTAATTGTGGATCAGGATTTTGTACACAGCAGAGCAGGATACACAGAACATTTCATCACCTTGGGCAATCTTCTTCAATCTGTTATCCTCCACATGAGTTTGACTGAGACTCCTATCATCCCCATCCAATACAGCCATGTGAACTAGGATGATGACTGTTGCCATCCAAAGCATCTGGAGGGTACAGTACAGTACTAGATTTGCAGGGAAATGTATATGGTGTATTGCAATGATCATTATGCTATGCAAAGAAATATAGCTGCTTCCAGAAGGAACCAAGACTTGAAAGGATGTTAGGCCAGGTTTTTCAGACAGGCTTTCTTCTTATTTATGCCATAAAAAAACTGTCTGCTATGGTTCATCAAGACTTCAGTAGACTGTGACTGCTGCCCCACTACAGAATTAATTAAGTTTGATACCACATTAACTGTCATAGCTCCATCCTATGGAATCCTGGGATTTGTAGTGTTGTGGCACCAGACCTCTCTGACAGAGAAAACTAAATAGCTCACAAAACTACAAATCCCAGAATTCCACATCATTGAGGCATGGTAGTTAAAGAGTTGTCAAACTATTAATTCTTCAGTGTATTAATTCTGAACTTTTGAAGATGCTCCAGAATTGATCTTGATGTTCCGGTTACGTGAAATACCAAAGCTAAAACCATTCCTGCCACAGTATTTCTGATTTCTATGTATGGTTTCTGAAATCTGGACAGTAAAGACAGCTGAAAGGAAGAAATATGGCACTGGAAGAGTTCTACAGCTACCCTGTACTGCTAAAATGCAAAAAAATTGGATCCTAGAAGAAATCAGGTCAGAATTCTCACTAGAAAGCAAAATGACTAAACTGAAGCTATCACACTTTGGACATACCATAAGATGACATGACTCACTTAGAAAGACAATAATACTTAGTAAAGTGGAAAGCAGTGGGGAAAGAGGGAGACCACATAACACATGGATTGATTTGATCAGGGAAGCCACAGCTCTAAATTTGCAAGACTTGAGGAGGGCAGTTGATGACTGAGGGTCTTGGAGGTCTCTCTCTCATAGGTTCACCATATGTCCAAGTCGAGTTAACAGCAAAGAACAACAACAAAAAAAAAAGTCACCTCACTGGAAGGAAAATAGAGCCTAATTTTGAGTGTACATGCCAGTAGAGAAATTGAGTACGGTACCTATATCTCTTTTTCCTAAATCAATTCAGGGAGTTCAGAATCAATTACTGCTTTTCAGGAGGTCTTTTCTTTGTTTTCTTTCTACCTTCCTTATCTTACCCTTTTTCACAAAAAAAGAAAGAAAACAAAACAAAAAACCCTTGGAAGTTGGGAAGGAAGTGTTTTCCCCCTGAACATCCCATCTTCAAAGCCCAACTTTGTGGGAGTTGAAGAGCTGGAACAATGGGTCCCACTGTCCTTGCCTGATGTAGAGGCCATCAAGAAGACACAAAGGAAGTCCAGAGACTGGTCCTTCATGAAATCATAGAACAGATCAACAAAAGCAACTCCTCCACTTGCAACCCTCCCCAAAGTCCAAAAATTGGGAGTGGAGTGATGGTGGGGGGACCCCGCTGGACACTGAATGTGGTGTATTGTCTCGGAGTGGCCACCTATGTCAAAAGGATCAAACAGCCTGATTCTAATGAGAGAGAATAGGGAGAGGAGGTGGAGACATATACACATATCATACACCAAAAAAAAGAAGAGGAAAAGGGGGCTACCCTTCTTCCTTATCTCCCTTTCCAATCTTGCTACCAATTGCTTCCATAGTAAGCCAATCAGACTTCAGGCTCAGCCCTCTTTTCCTTTGGCTGAGATGAGTTGCTATAAATGACTCACTGGGTTCTTTAGAGCTTGTCAGTTGCACCACCTTGGGAGCAGCTCTCTGCCTCCTGTCACTTGTTGCAGCTCACTCACCTGCCCGAATCAATCCCTTTCTCCTCTCCTAGAGAGCCAAGGTAAGCCTTGCTCCCAACACAATTGCGCTCTTTGTTCAGGGTGGGCATAGAGAGGGGTGGAGGGGAAGATTTGCACTCCTGGGCGGGCAAAACTATTGGGTGTGAATTTCAATATTATGAGACTTAGGGATTTTTGCCCTCTTTTTTAAAAAAAATTTCCTCCCCCTTTTTGCAAAGCAAATTTACCAAAGAATTAGTCTGTAATGATTTATAAAGGAAAATATGACAACATGTAAGCATATCACTATAGCCAAAATCAAAACCCTTGCTAACTATGCGCTCAGCTCCCTGGAAATCTACCTGATAATGGAGTGTGTAGTCTTGAGTGATGACTACTGTACCTGTTAAATCACAGGGTCTTTTAATTTATCTGCAAGACTGTCAAAATACAGGTCTTTACAGAAGTGAAAAGGTGATCATAGTAGCACAGCAGGAAAACAAAGAGTTTATTTAGGCACAGACATATAGCAGAGCTGAGATGACAGCTTTAGATTAATATGACACTTGAAGGGCATAGTTTTACCTACTGTAGACAAGCTGACCTGGATCCTTTTCAGTGTGACTTTGGGCAGGCAGTTAAATAAGAGTGCACCCCTGTTTCCCCTCTACCCCAAAAGCAAAATGATATGTGGTAGCCTGGCACTTCCTTAGGCTCAAGGAAAATTAGATCATCAACAATTTTGCTAACATGGTAGCAGGTCACAGCTGAAATTCTAGGCTGTTGTTCTGATCCATCAGTAAATGATCCACAATCAGAAAAGGTTAATCTCTGCTTATGGACCACCAGCTTTCTACATGTACAAATGGTGACTGAAATGGAGGTGAGTTGAGAGCAAAAGGAGATGGCCTTTATTCACATTTCCATAATCAAGTACTCTCAGGGTGTGTTGGACTACAGCTCACAGCTCTCATATTCCCAGCCATCAAGGTCAATACTTACATGGTGTTCTTTCTACTAGAGGGTGAAGAGGAATGCTTTTTGCAAGAACAGGCACCTTATTTTTTTCTGCTACTTTTGAACATCTCTAGATGCTGCATGTTATGTCTTGCCATGTTTTCCAGTATATTTTTAAAAGCATCCTTCTAAGTCCTAGCTAGGATTAATTTACCAGAGCGTGCACACTGGTGACATGTCACATTGTGTCTACTGTATCACTAGAAAAGTTTGGTAGATGCATGGCTATTCCTAAGGAGTGGTTAGAAGCAATTTTCTACTATACAGAAAACTAATTGTAGTGTATCCTTTGCAATTGTGGGCACAAACTGTCACTGTCCTGAGTTCAGTAACAAGCCAAGAATTACTCTGAGCATTTGATAAGAGTAGAACTTCCAATGACTTGTTTCTGAATTTTACCTGAAAAAAGGAGGGAATGTGCATCTTCTCTGTCCCTTTCACATGAGACCCAAAAACAAAGAGAACTGGACAGACCTTTAAAAAGTTACCTTTTTGGACTACAGTTCCTAGTATCAGTATATAGAGAGATCTTGTAGCACCTTTGAGACTAACTAAAGAAAGAAGCTGGCAGCATGAGCTTTTGTAGACTTAAGTCTACTTCCTTAGGTGCATTTGGTGAGGAAGTAGACTTAGGTCTATGAAAGCTCATGCTGCCAACTTCTTTCTTTAGTTAGTCTCAAAGGTGCTACAAGTTCTCTCTACATACTGATTCTACAGACTAACATGGCTACATCTTTGAACTCCTAGTATGCCAGTTGTACAGTCGCCCCTCCAAGTCTGCGGACTTGAAATGTGCAGACTTGGAAATCTGCAGAGGAGTGACCGCTATTAACATTAATGAGGGGTGCACTCGCGGTGCCCCCCCTGCACTGGCACGTGCCCCATTGAAACCTACAGGGCTTGTATATGTGTGACATTTCAAACTCGTGGGGGGTGGGGTCTGGAACAGATCCCCTGCGAGTTCAAAGGGGCGACTGTATTTCCTTGAGCTTGAAAAAAAAAATATCCCATCCCCAAGGAAAATACATTTTTTCTCAAGGTCCTTGCACACAGTCTCTTCCTGCTTTTGAACATGCAAAACAGCAATAGGGTTAAACATGATGTGGCAACAGGAATGTGTGAATGGATCTCTGGCTCCAGAAACTTTTTGCAAACAACACCTATAATTCAGATTGAGAATATAGCATTGAGAGAGTGGGTTTAACTCACCACAGGATCACTTCTCCAGGCAAAATTCCCCCCAAGTTCTTATTTGCATTCATGCCTGTGACATGAGAATGTAATGTTTGCATAAGCTGTGAGATGTAAGCAGTAAGTACTACCTGATTTACATGTTTGTTTTAAAGTTATGTATGAGCTGAATGGGTGCCCTTTGAAAGATTTCTTGGACTGCTGGTAAAGTAGACATTCAGATCTTGATTTTCAACATGAAAAACATTTTGGAGTGTGATAAACTGAGATTAGATAAAGCAACAATGTCAGCACCATGTACACATAAGATATTAACAAACAGATCACATTCACTGAACCACATTTCATAATCTGAATCAGTCCTTATTTGGCCTGGGTAAGACTTACTCAATTTCTTTCTCTGTTAATTTGGAAATCACATTGTACTGAGAGGTGTCTTTTTTTCTGTATTGGAAAGTAGTGTTCATATATCCTTTATTTCTGAATGGTAAAATGAAATATAGGAATACAGTGTGATGATTTGTTCTCAAAATTGAAGGGAAGTGGACAGAACTGAGAAATATGTTTAAAGTTTTTTTTAAAATGGATTCTTGGTAAAGTATATTCATTTTCTGCTAAGACACATGTGTTTGTTGTACAGTCTGTTGCATTTATTAGAGTGCCTGCTATATTTACATTTTTTTAAATTGCAGCCTAATAGTGATTGTGATTTACAATTGCCATAACACAGGGCCAGCTCTATCAACCCTGGCGATCAATGGGGTGACAGATGTCTCAGCCAGATCGCCCTCACATCCGGCCAGCTCTATCATAAGAGTGAGACATCTGCCTCAGGTGGCAGATGCTGTTGGGGCAGCAGTGTTGTGGAACAGACTTTTGTGTACTATGCAGCTTATCCTCCAGCCCCTAAGCTAGTTTGTTGTCCTCAGGTGTGGTGGTGGGCACAGTCCCATCAACCGTGCTGAAGCAAGAATCAGTGATTATTTCAATCAATTTTGGTATGTAAAACGGGAGGGCAATATTGTTGTTTTGTTATTGCTATTGTTATTGTTATCCCACTGATATGGACAGTTTTTCAAAGAAGAATGGGAAGAATCTGGGAATTGGTATTATCAAGTGGGTTAGAAGAAAAGAGTGTGAGGCATTACAGCTATGTTGTCCCAGGAATCACTTTTCAAGAAAGAAAACTCCTCCTTGAGGAACAGAATAGGTGAGCTGAAATTGTTTGTCCTTCACTATGCCGGGTTCTCTAGCAGCAGGAGAGAGTGGGAGGAACAGAATGTGTGCATTAGAGTGCTCTCAGCAGGCGTCCTGGATAAAAGTGTTCTCAGGTGCTAATGGAATGCTACAGTCTGCAAACTTTGTAATTCCCTTAAACCTTTTGTTGGCCATGTGTTTTTCAGTGCACAACAGCAATACAAAAATCAGAGAAACAGAAGGTAAAAATAACTCTTGAAGCACCCTAAAGAAACCCATATTCCTTGTAGCATGAACATTCATGGACTATACCGTATTCTATGAAAGCTTATGCCATAATGAATTTGTTATATGACAATGTTTCACCAAATTTGTTACATTCGCTGATATATTTAGGATCTCACAGATTGAAAATGGTCATTTCCTGCCACTATGCTCTAAATCTCAAGATTTGCAAGGTAGGGAAACCAGGATTCCCATCTGCCTACCTACTTATTTTACTCATATTTATTTTCACCCATTTTCCTTCTCATTTTGTCTCCCCCTTAACAAACACCTGTAACTATCATCTAGGCCAATATCAACTCTCAGTCCCCCCCCTTCCCATCAGTGTTCACAGTGGTGGTGATGACAACAAAACAACTCCATGACAGGCCGGTCAAAGTCACTCATATTTAATTATCTATAATGCCCTAGCATAGCATGTGTTTAGGGACTCTAGGAAATTTAAAATGGCAGCCTGTTACTACTGCCTAGATAACAGTGAGCAAAAAGGTGGGACAGATCAATGCCAGTGAGCTCTGCCTGGATATAGGGATATCAGTAACTGCTTGAGTATGTTAGATACTGATGCAATGCCTAGTTCAAGCACACACACATTTATAGCTTAGTTGTTGAATCTAGATGTTGACTATTTTTTTAAAATAAATAATTATATTGAGTTTTGGACCAGGCATGGGTATGCCTCGGCTAACAAAATAGATATGTTTCTTGGCCAGTGGTATCACTAGGATTGGCTTCACCCAGTGTGGTGACTCATGGTGTCACCCCCAGCATTGATCTCCTCTGATATCACACCATATAGAATCCTTAGTAATTTTTTTTGTATTAATGTCACTCATAAATTGTAATTTCCATATATCACTGAATGTAATGGAAATAGCTGTGACATAAACAACTAGCAAAATTAAAAGCCTTAACATTGTGACATCATAAGCATAGCCTAAATGTATTTACATTTATATAGTTTCATGTGATTAAAGTGAAAATTTGGTAAGATGTGTTTAAAGAAAAATTTAAAATACTAAAAAAAAATTAAAAAATTCTGAGGCCTTTTCTTTTTTCTGCCCACTGTACCTTGCCTACTCATGTCTTCTCTTCTGCTGAGTGCCAAGGTTTTAAAGGAATGTGGGTGAACACCATGGCCCATTTCTGCCAAAAGGCAGACAGTGGTGCAGTGGTGTCACACACCCATTAGGACAGTGATGGTGAACCTTTTAAAGACCGAGTACCCAAACTCAGTGGTGTTCCTGCACCAGGCATCTCCCAGTGCTGGGGGGGGGACTTCTGAGGGTGGGGACATCTGCCTTTGTGGGGGTGGGCATGAATTTCAGGGGGCAGGACCTCTGCGGGAAAAAACCAAGGCATACTCTCTCAGCCTCAGGCTAGCAATAGAAAATCTCCTCTGATGAAACCTCCCAAGAAAACTCCATGATAGTTTTGACAGGAACACCATAAGTCAGAAATGACTTGAAGATACCACAAACACAAGTCACACTCTCTCAGCCTCAGAGGATGGCAATGGAAATCACCCTCTGACAAAGCTTGCCCCATTATAGTTTCACCTTAGGGTTACCAGGAACCAGCACTTGGAAGGGAGGGAGAGTGCTTGGAAATGTCTTGGAGGCACACAGTGACTTGGAGGCATATAACAACAACATGCACAATGAAGCACAGAAGGCACAGCACAATAACAAGAACAAAGAGCCAGCAGTTTGAGCGTGTGAATCTGGAGACCAGGGCTCAAATCCCAGCTCAGCCATGAAACTCAGTGGGAGACTTTGGGCAAGTCACACTCTCTCAGCCTCAGAAGAAGGCAATGGCAAACTTCCTCTGAAGAAATCTTGCCAGGAAAACTCCAGGAATGGCCTCGTTACAGCTCACAAAACTACAGTTCCCAGAATCCCACAGCTTGCAAGGTGCGGGCATTCCAGCCAGAAGGGGCAGGCCTTCTGCTCAGAAAGGCCACACACTACCCTTCCTTGTCACAACTCAGTTGTTCACCGGAGAACTGGGCCAAAGCAATGTCTCGCCTTTTTCTGTACTTTTTCCAGTTTTGATAAATACATAACTGCGCACCATACTTGAACTATGGTTGACTCAGAGATTTGAGCTAGTGTGGAGCAGTGATTTGAGTGTTGGATTAGGACTGGTGGGAGACCATGGTTTGAATCTCAGCTATGAAAACCCACAGGGTGACCATATACAAGTTACACTCTCACAGACTTAGCGTAAGGCAATAGTAAACCTCCTCTGAACGTACAGTCGGCCCTTGCCTTACGCAGGGGATCTGTTCCAGACCCCTCCGCGTAAGACGAATTCCACCTATGCTCAAGCCCCATTGGAAACAATGGGACTCGTGTGCGGTGGCGCGACGGCGCACGGGGCGCCATGGCCGCATGCGACCATTCATATGAATGGGACATGCCACCCCTTGCGTCACCCTTTGCACCCTGTGGCTTCAGCGCCTATACTCAAGACCGCGTAAAGCACGCCTGTAATGAGGGCACACTGTATTTTGCCAAGAAATCCCTATGATAGTGTTGCCATAAATTAGAGTCAACTTGAAGGCACATAACAACTATTATGATACCGGTGGCTTTATTTTTATTTCCGACTTTTATGAACTGCGACATAGGATTTGCCTTACTTATAATAGCTGCTATACATTGGATCATGGTGTCCCAGACTGATTCACCACAACCCAAAGATCCCTTTCCTAATCACTCATGCAAGCATCCCCCCGCCACAAATCAGTATAGATGTAACATAGTGGAGAAAAGGGTTGGTATTATTTTACATTATTTTACACTTGATTTAGCTTGTCTTGATTTAATTTGGGCAAATTCACTACACTAAAGTGTGAAAACTACTGGCCAGTATATGAGACACCCTGTCAGAGTGTAACCAATAGTGGACACTCTGAGCTGGTCCTATCATTAAGCAAAACAAGGCTTTTGTCTGGTGTATCACCTTTTAGGGGTCATGAAAGGACAGCATTTCATTTCATTTATTATCATTTATTATCACATTTTTAGGGTAAGAGTGATAAGAAGGATTTGCGTACGCGCTCAAGCCGTGGGGAGCATGTGGGGCGCAAAGGGTGGCACATCCTATTTGAATGAATGGGGCGCCTGCCTATGCGCGCACCACCGCACTGCCACGCGCATGAGCCCCATTCATGAGCCATGGTTTTTACCCATTTTTACCCATTTAACCCGCGTCAAAAAGATACAGGTAAAATGGGGTGTTTTTTTGGCTGAACTGATTTATTTGGAAATAAATTGATTCAGCTCAAGTGGGAACCAGGTGAATTTGAATCGGAATCCACCCTGGTTCTCACTGACAGCGGCCTCCCCGGCTTCCCAGCCGTACATGCCTGTTCTGTCCTCCCGGCCTGTCTCTCTCCTTCCGCCCTGGCCTCTTCCCCACCCCTGGTATGGCCAGGAAGATGGAGGGAGGCATGGTGGGGAAGCCGCGGCTGTCGCTTCCTGCACCAATTCTTGAAACCTATGCAAACATCATGGGAACCACTGTGTTTGCTGAACCAGTTTCAGGAATCAATGCAGGAATCGAATCAAGAGGTAAGTGGGAATTAGGCCTTGGAGTTAAGAGGGAGAGAAGAAATGTGTGTGTCTATTTTAATACAATTGTTCCAGGTTCTTCTGCTGCCAGGTGTTTGGAGCCTTCATTCTGGTTGCCAAGTGCATAGTTAGTTTGGTTTGAAACTTATGTGAAGTGGTACATCAAACATTGGCAAAGGCTCAGCAGCAATAGAAAGTGCTGGATCTGTGAATGAATGTTGGCTACTTTTTCACTTTAAAGACCATCTGCCTACAAAAATCGTCTATAAATGCTTCCAAATATTTAATTTAAGCAAAAGAAAACATTGACATTCACCCCAGTTGCTGGAGAGTCAAGAGGGCTGGGTGAAAAATGGGGACCTTTATTTTGACATACTACTTTAGGAGAGAATTAAGGGCTTTTTAAAAAGTAAACAGGATAAAGGGATTTTTTTTTTTTAAAAAAGGCAAAATACACCTTGCCTTGCCTTTTCTTACTGAATCTCTTATATAGAAGGAGAACGTGCCTGCGATTTGATCGCTTATTACTTTTTAACATCATTTCAGATGAGTGGTTCTTCCATTTTAATGCTGCTGCTGCTATTGCCATTGTCTAATTTTGTGATTATACCTGTATATGCTCCATTTGCCATCCCCTTTCTGTAATAACAAAGGTAATAGTGATGTTGGATTATGTTTTTATGTTCAAACTACAACTCCTTCCCTTTTTTGTAATTGTTTTTTTTTTTTAAAAATCTTTTACCAAGCTCTGTACAGCACTTAACATGATAGGGCCCTGATCCTGACTGATGCCTCTAGGTGGCACTAAAACAATAGCATGTGCTAGATAAACTGGTTGGAACAGGACTCCAGGAACAAGGTAATATATCCACAGTTTTTGGAGTTGTTTTTTTTTTTCCATATCAGTTGCCATTGATTTAATACTGCCACCTCCCTGAACCCTCATATTAGAAAAGTTGTTAATTAAAATAATAGCACTTGCTCCAGGTAAATACAAGAGACTGCTCAATACAGATTAGTTTCCCCATAACAACATGTATCCTAGCAGGTAGTAGACAGATGAATATTTTTCTGCCTTTTGAATGCATACTTAAGAGGATGAAAATTTGTATTTTTAATTGTGAATACACAACTTCTGGTAATTAGTTCATACAACTGATTAAGAAAAAAACTGCCCAGTGAACAATCATTACTATTAGGTATTTCTATAGTTCTTAAGTGCTTAAAGTACATCACATATAGAATCCTTGCAATGACAACTCTGGAGGCCAGACCAATACATTATTTTTCATTACAGGCAGGAAGTATTTGTAACAATCAATCAGAATCTTAACCCTTTCTATGGCTTTCTGCCTTTAATTTGGGATAACACAGAGACCAATCCTATAGACTTGTTATTGAAATGCTATCTGGTATAACATATGTGACAGTTATGATTTAGGACAGTGCTACTCAAAGTGGTAGCCCCTAGAACTGTGCCAGGCCCTGAACCATTGGGAACTGGCAAGTTTCTAGGAAAAAAGAAACAACTGTGGCCAATGGGCACAAATATGGTGCCAGTCCTTGGTCCATTGGGCAAAAAATTGTGCCCCCCCCCCACAGCTGAGAAGCACTGATCTAGGAAATTCTAGAACTTCTACATCAGACTTCTCTTGAGTCTGTCTCCACTTCATGTAAACTGAAGAGCTGGCTTTTAGCATACCAAATCAGACATCCTCCACATGTAGCACATTCAACTGAATAAATACATCAGGTGCTTAGCTGGTTTTGAGGTTTGCTTTATTTTTTTTACAACTCCCAGTTTGTTTGAAACATGGGAGGAAGGGAAGAAGATTCACACTTGATCCAGAGCAAGGAGGAAGCAGAGTATGCCTTCCTCTGGAGAAGGAATGGGCAAAATGCAGCCTTCCAAATGTTGTTGGACTATATCTCCCAGTATTCCTCTCCACTGGCTGTGTTGGCCATGGCTACTTGAAGCTGCACTCCACCAACATCAGCAGGGACATATTTTATCCATTTCTGGTCTAGAGCAATTTCCTTCATCCTGGCTCCCTCCAGATGGTTTGGACTGTACAATTCATATCATTCTTAATATTGGTTGTTCTGGCTGAGGGTGATGGGACCTGAAGTCTAAAATGTTCGTGGGGCACTCTATTGGAAAAGGTTGCAACAGAGAAATGCACACTAGTTCTTCTTGGGGCATATGTCTGTACATACCTTCTGTTAGGCTGCCCTATATACTAAGTCTTGTATGCGGCTGTTCCTGTTATGTAGAAGGAAGAGGTTTTGCTTATTCAGAAGACTGTCCTGCCAAAGTTATGATTAATCAGTACCATGCAGGAACTTCAATGTGACTTTCATCTTTCCAGAACAACTGTAACTGATAAGACTCAGTAAATTTGTTAGCAATTGCTGGCAAGTGGGAAATCTGATCAGGCATAATTGTACATGCAGCCTTGTCACAGATGGTATAGTTGTGTTCAACAGAAAAAATACATTTGATCCTTTTGTCCTATTGTTGTTGTGTGGATAAAAGCAGAATATATCCACTGAGAAATCAAATGTAAATTTTGAGTCAATGTGAAGTTACAAAATGGTTCCAGGAAATACAAAAACAAATTTAAGGCTCAAGTGTTGGTGTTAAGAATATTTAAAGACCTATACATCAAAGTCATAGACTTGGCTACCAGAACACAAGTTTTTCAAGATATACCATTACGGATCTTATCTCACACTTATAATTACAGATTTCTGCCACATGAATTCTGCATTCTAGGGACTTGTGACATTAAAATTATTTCATCCATTGCCTTGTGTTTGAACTCTGATCTCATCAGTCTTCACATTGTTCTAGATATATACCTGGGATGATGAATATTCATCATTAGTTTCCTGCCCAAAAAGTACCGTAGCTTCCAAACAATTGAGAAAGCCAGTAGGGAAGAATAACACAGAAGTGAGAATTGTGTGCAGTTTTTGCCTGGTTTCATACATCCAGAAGTGTTCCCCAAAATAATTTTTCCCAATTTTGAGTCTATCTGGAGTTGCAAAATGGATCCAGGAAACAAAACAAAACAAAACAAAATTTAAGGCTCATCAGTTGGTGTTAGGAATACTTAAAAGACCTGTACTTTGATGTCATGAGCTTGACTATCAGATTTGTACCTCTTGACGTCAGAGAAAAACATGAGAACAAAGAAACCAGTCCTCTGCGTGTTTACTTAGGATACTTTCAGGCCTACAACAACGTCATTGCTTTCAGAGCCAGATATGTGTAATTCATGCAAAAATTGTAGGTTTTTCACAAAAAAACACAGTTTTTGTATTTAAAAATCCATGTTTTGTATTTCAGAATTCGGGGGGGGGGCCCCACTTGTGCCTCAAACCCCAAACTTCCTGTTGTTGGAGTGCAGTTTCTGAGGGATGGTAAGAGCTGTGGTCCAGCAATATCTAGAGGGTCATGTTGTACATCTGGATATTGCTGGACAACAACTCTGGGTACAAACAGTACTTCAACAACAGCAGGAATATTCAGAGGGCTATGTTATCCATTGAGCCAGTGCGGTGTAGTGGTTTAAGACTCTGGAGACCAGGGTTCAAATCCCTGATCAAGTGTAAAAACCCACTGGGTGGCATTGGGCAAGTCACACTCTGTCAGACCTCAGAGGATGGCAATGACAAACCCTGTCTGAAGAAACTTGCCAAGAAAACTGTGTGGTAAGTTTCCCTTAGGGTCACCATAAGTAAAAAATGACTTGGAGGCACCCAACAACAACAATGTTGTCCATTGGTGTTTCAATTCTTGTTCAGTTCTCTCAAGGGGTATAAAACTCAGGAGTTCTTAGAGCAAAAATATCCCAATAGCTTGAAAACTTTCTTTACTAAAACTTCCAGAGTTTGATGCAGAGACCACACTAGCTAGGGGATGATGGGACCTCTAGCCCAAAAATGACATTTGCCCTCCCCAGAGTAATACTATTTAAGCTAAAGACTGACACCGATTTCAACCAGTCTGCATGCTATAAGTTTCACTATAGGTGGCATCGGGTGATGCTCATGGATGACAAGGGATAATTTCATTCCCTTTTAAAAGTAGCTTTCCAAGCTCAGGATAAAAAGAGTGTGGGTTGAAGTTTTGTACTATGATGGTCCTCATTATATGGTTATATTAATTCTTCAGTAGTAGGTAAATTCTCTGCAACAAAATTTGACTCCGTCAAAGATTCCCACTGCCTGCACCCTAGAACAAAGACATATGCTGTTGGAAAGGCATGCCATCCTTCATGACTGTAGTATGCCCACTATGGTGAATTCAGGTTTGTTTAATCTCCGGCTTATGCTTGCCCAATAATTCCCCCTGATTTTTGCTTATGAACGAACTCATTCATGGTCAAATACAAAGCCTCTTTCCCCCACCTTTAAGCAATAAACTGAAAGAAAGGCTCACATTTCACTTTCATTTAGTAAGCATGTATTTTTAAAGCAAAATTCCAGCTTGAGATCAAGGACCTTCATTTTCCATCAAACTTTCTTCAAGTTCTTAATACTACTCTCTTTATTACTGATAGCAAAGGGAGGGATCTCTGACTATATACCTCTGTTCCTATCTCTAAATGCAGTACAGTGTTTCTTTTGGCTTAGTTTTCCAGTTTTTGTGGCTAAAGCAAAAACAAAAAAACGAAAACAGACCAACTCTAATGAAGTTGTAGACAATTAATTGAATACAACCACAGTGGTCTCAGTTGAGAATTGGAATCACACCAGAAGATGTGTTTAGTCAAAGAAGTTAGGGCTAGATGACCATCATTTCTATTGGGATTAAGCAAAGTTCTCTGGACTGGCTCCAGATTTGAGGTGCCACGAGAAAAGTGCTCTCCTAATTTCCAGCAACGTAAGACCAGACTTGCTGTGTCTAGGAACAGCCTATATACTGGAACTATGTTCTGTGCTAGCACCAAGCGAGATGTATACACTACTTATTCTGAGCAGCTATATAAGCTTGTATAAGCTTTTATACAAAGACATAACCACACCCACAATGAAGATACACCTTCCTCCTGCAATGTAGCTTTGCTGATTTAACACTACATCTTAGCAGGTTGGAGCAGGAAATCAAAGATGCTCTGCAGAGATGATCTGGCTGAGGAATATAGGTCACCTAGCTGAATTAACCCAATGGGAATAGGGCCAAGTAATCAAAACAACAATCAAACACAAACTGTGTCATGGAAACTTTAATGATTCTATGTAGCTGGAGCTGCTAGATTTTTAAACACCAGTTCCTGTATATAACTCACTGGAAAACTGGGCTAAAAATTCCTGAACCTTCTAGACACTCACAGTAAGGAGTCATATAACTATTAGTAAATTATGACAATAGCCATCTACATTCCCCTTGAGACTATATTATTATTCATGTTTCTCTAATTATGTACTTTAGATAGCCTACCAGAAATCATCTGAGGTCGTGGATGAGAAATCAACAGCATTTTGAGGTTGTGGGGAAGGAGAATCGAGAGCATGACACATGTGATCAGAGATAAGAGCACATGCTGTATCACCTTGAAGATCCCATTAGTACCATCTACAATCAGTGGACCTGAGATAGCATGTCTTGTAGAAGTACTGTCTGAGGCTCTGGGCCTTCTGCTAAAGTGGACAAAATTTTATTTAAGTGGTTTTCTGATGACTACCCATGGCCACTGCTGAACACCAGCATGTGGAGAGGAATATCTAGAACTCCTTGTGAAGAAGGTAGATTGTAGTCAGAAATTATGGCGACAGTGGTGACAGAAGCTGTTCATTTAGTACTGTGCTTCTATGCTGTCTATGATATCAGTTAACAACTTCTGTGCCCCCTCTGGTACTGTCTACAGTAAAGATCCCCTCTTTCCCTTTAAGGTGATGTTGAATAACAGACACTTGTAGTATTTATCATGTTGCTCCCCAGTTCAGCAGAAATGGAGCACATGTTACTAAACTGCATCTCCCTTCACTCTCTTATCATTAGGTATTCTTGCTAAGGCTGATGGGAGTTGCATCAACAAGATCTGGAGTCCCATATATTCTTTCCACCTGCTTTAAATACTAATTTTATGCATATTTATACAGAAGTAAATGCTACTGAAACTAATGTGTCCTCATTTTTCCAGTGTTTCAAATCTTGTTCCTAAATCTTGACAGCTATCTTTAAAACTCAGCTATGGACAGGCTGACCGTTAGCCAAGATATAAATCCTGCTGAACCTGACTGGCATTTGCAGTGTGTAAATCTCCCCCCAACCCATGTTTATTCCACTGTTTATTTCGGCTTTTCAAATGACACGCCTGTTTTATTGTTAAAGGCTCCTTTCAAATGTAGGGTCTCTCTTTCTCTCTCTCACACACGGTGCTATTTCTGCTTCATGTTTTTCCTAATGAGAAACAGTGCTAGGAGGTACTCTCAACAATAAGGAACAAATTATGAAGGGTTGAAGGAAGGCAAGCAGCCGAAGGACAAAAAAAGTCCCATGATTAAAATTCCATCTAAAGCAAACAAGCCAATGATGTCAGCATTAATAAGAGTCAAGTTTTTTAGATGGTGTTATCAATGGCCTTCCCCTAGATCAAACACAAGTCAAAACTTTTCAGATTTCAGGACTATATAGAGTTGGGAGCAATGCAAGAGAAGGCACAGAACAGAACAGCATGTAAAAGAAATAAAGGAAAAAGCAGCTATCCTTAGAACCTTTCATATGTTGAGATGTGGATCCATATACACACTGGCAAGGGGTGACATCCCATCATTAACCTGTCGTTAAAGTGAGATTGGCCGGCATTTTGCTTTAACGGAAGTTCACATTATTGCAATGCTGCTTTAATAATGGATTAATGGCAGGATCAGCACTACGATTTGAAAGCTATCACAGTCACGGACAGGTTAAAAGCATTTTAAATAGTAATTATCATATTTAGTAATCATCATATTTACAACATTGCAAATGCTTTCAAGCTATAGACAGGTGGAGATGTGTGTGTATATGAATATGAGGGGCAATCGGAAGCCTGGTCTTGTGGTATCAGCAAGTAGTGAATGATCTTAGTGAATGTTTTAATTCAAAATGTTTTAATTATTGTTTTATCTGTATACCCCATATATTTTATGTATTTTCTAAATATGTTATTGATTTTATTGATTATGTATCTTCTGGTCTGTAACCAATGTAAATCCAATAATAATAATAATAATAATAATAATAATAATAATAAATATGGCCTTGAATCTAACACTGACCAAGGGTAATTTCAAATGGCCTGAAGAAAATACAAAAGAGGATCCTAATTTAATGTTCTAGAGGTGCTTGAAATAATAATAATAATTAGATGCATATTGGAAGAGGTGATAATTTAAAAAAAATACATTTATACTCTGCCTTTCTGTCATCATGGAATTGCCTTGCTGTGAGGAAATAGTCAGTCATGTGCCACAGAAATAGTTGCTGCCTGTTTTATCAAGGCCAGTCTTACCATTAGACAAGGTGAGGTAGCAGCCTCAGGTAGAAAATGTTGGATGATGAGAAAGGGGAGCAGAGGCCTTGAACCTGCCCATCAACAGTCATTACCTGAACAAAAGACTGAAAGCAAACACAGAGGTCACAGTCTTACACGATGGTGCAGTGTATTTCTATTTAACTTGATTTTATATATTTAAATTATCATATGCAAACTTGATGCACATGTGTATCCTACAGGGGGTGGATTGGTTGATATATCTCCTTTTCCTTTCCTTTCCCCAATAAAATCAATGGAATGAGTTCAAAGTATCTATGCTATTAGTGAGATAAAACTATGTTCTGTGTTGATATTGAATTAGGTCCCATGCATTTCCTGGAAAGCTCACTCTGCTAAGGTTAAAATGACTGCTTCCGTCAGTGCCGTTCCACTGCAACAGTTCTCACAAGCATGCATCAGTATTACAAGAATGCTATCAAAGTGCCTTGTTATTTTGTGATGTGCCTCATGCACATACTGCTTGTCAATGGGATCTCCATTGTTCCCAAAAAAAGGGGGGGGATCTTACCTGGGTAAGAAAACTAACATTTCCTCTTGTTAAATCACATGGAAAGCATATGTTGCAGGACAGTGAAGCATCATTATTGAAAAGATGTTCTAATAAATGTTAGGCATAATGCTTGATTTAGGAGGTTCAAACAAAAGATAACCATCACTTGTTAAAGATTAGCTGACTCATTGTTTGTATATCCAAAGAGGTAGAAACTATAGCTATGTTAGTTTGGAATACCAGTATGTAACGGGATCTAGAGCATTAAGAGATTGTAGCGTTAGGTCTAATCCACATGAAGAAAGTTTGACTATGGCCTGTTACAGACTGCCAAAATAAAGCTGCTTCAGGTCTCTTTGGAGGTATGCTGTTTAAATGATGCATGCATCCTAAGAATCCGGAAGCTGCACCAAAGCTGCACTCCAGTGCTTAGGAATGGAGTGTGGCTTTGGCACAACCTCTGGACTCTTAGGACCCATGCATAATTTCAATAGCATACCTCCAAAGAGACCCAAAGCAGCTTTATTTTGGCAGTCTGTAACAGGCCAGTGTTTCAAATGCTATGGAATTCTGGGATCTGTAGTTCGCTGTGGCACCAGAGCTGTCTGAGAGAGAAGGCTAAATATCTCACAAAATTACAAATCCCAAAATTCCACAGTATTGATCCATAGCAGTTAAAGCTGTCAAACTGCATTATTTCTACAGTGTAGATTAAACCCTAGTCTACTTTGTCAGATGGAGTGTTTTGTTTTGTTCATTACATGCAACAAACACCTGCTCAAGTGTGGTGTAATGGTTAGAGTCCTGTATTGGAACTTGGGGAATCTAGGGCCTAGTACATGCAGAACCAAGTAATTCACAGGGTGACCACAGACCAGTCTTTCTCCATCTAAACTATTTCACATGGTTATTATGAGGATAAAGTGGGGAGGAGAGAACCAGACAGGTTGCCCTGAACTCTTGGGAGGAATGGGGGATAGAAACAATATTGATAGTGATGATTTCCAAAAGATGTCCTAGCAAATATTTCTATTAAATCTCAAGAAAGACAGTTTCAAAGCAACGGAACAAACATCTGAGATCTCTTCAAGCACTGTTATTTCAACCTTTGATAACAGTTATGGGTCCTTAAAAGGAGAGTTCTGGCATGTATGGTCTCCCTAGAACTTTCATGTACAGGCACATGGTTTAGTTTTAGGAGAATGTGCTGCTTTCTTCAGGCCTTGGATTTATATGTTCCTTCTTGTTTTAAAAATGAGAGACTTAAAAAAAATCCAGATACAATTTATGATAAATTGTAGTTTGTTACAAATGAGGAAATGATGATCCAGGTAACAAACTGAAGTATCAAACCTGGTTTTGGCATGATAAAGAATATGGAGTCTGCCAAAATTCTCCCTTTGGTTCTGTGAAAAGCCATCCAGTACTGAATCTGCCCAAAGCACCTGAAGTCTGAGGTTTTATAATTCAATAAGAACATAACAAATGTCTCAATTAAAAGATTACAGTGGGCAAAAGTAGAAACTGATGTAACAGCTTTTGGTCAGTATCCCACCACAGCTGTTCAACAGTCAAGATGGTTTCACAGCTTTTTGCACATGTTCCAGACAGAGAATGGAGTCAGCAAGTGGGCTTGATCCATGAGTAACCCTTTGTTACAGTCTCATGAGAAAAGAGCTAAGGTGTAAATTCTCCAACAAGTGACAAAGGGCAAATTCCTTTATTGACAACTATGATTAGTTATTCTTTTCAGAAAGTTTTCGCAGAAACTTGCCATTCCCCTGGCAACCTCGGCTGCCCCTTCCTTACCCTCTCCTTCCCCCAGGCGGTCTCAGGGTGGAGTGTAGGAGACCACCTGTCATTAGCTCCCAGTTTATATTGGAACCTTTACATATAACTGGCGGCTAGTTTTTAAATAATCATTTAGAAATGGGTCACAAGGTGAAGTCTTTCATCCACATTCTCCCACAGGCCAAAAAATGAAAAGAAAAATTCTCAGTAAAATTAATGCAAGTCATCCAGTGCAATCCCATAACCTCCAACTGTACTGATTTGGCAAGGACAGTCCCAATTTATTGTCCAGCATCCCACTTTTCCAACTGTTTTGAAAATGTCCCAGTTTCTCTCTCCTCTTCCCATATCCCTCCTTTGTCCTCAGCTTATTTCTGCTGCTGCATGCCAAGGGCGTATTCACACTAGCGCTTTTGTCCCGAGTAGATCTGGGGAGATTCGATGATGCAATACTGAATCAAAGTTCTCACTACATTTACTCCGATTGAATCTTTCTGTGGCAATTTAACCCTGTTGACGTTCACATTACCATTTGTATCAAGGTAAAATGAAGCCACATTTTGATTGTTCCCATTTTTTAATGTCAATCAAATTATGCGTATCTATGTCACACTGTTTGGGCGAATCCTCCCACTTCTGTCAGTCTCAGAGGATGGCAATGGCAAGCCCCTCAGAACAACCCTTGGCATGAAACCCTGGGACAGGTTAGCCTTGGGGGAGCCACACTATCTCAGCCAAGAAACCCCCACAGGTTTAAATGTGGGTTATAAATGCAATATAATATGTGTGTGAGAGCTTTGTTTGCAACTTGGGAGTAGAGTCTGTTGTGGTTTTATTTATTGGGAAAGAGGAAAAAATAACCCCTATCCCCCAGCCTCACTGATAGGGTTTTTTTTAAAAAATGTCAATCAAAAATGTGCACCTTTGTCAAACTGATGATGCCAGTATTTAAAGGTACTGTCTACTGCTGCCACGCAATAGCAAAAGATGGGGATAAGCTGTCAAATGTTATTTTAAAAAAAACACCAAAAAACACTTTTAAAAAAACACTTTAAAAAACCACTTTTTTAAAAAAGCTTTGGCTTTGACTGGCAGGGAGAGAGCAAAGGGGTGGGCATGATCTGCCCTCTGCACATTAACCCTTCCCTTCCTGTGTTCTCAATTGAATCGACAGCAAGTTCCATTGATGTCTAGTAAAAAAAGACCGGTTCTTTTGAAAAGACATGCTAAAATCCCTGGTTCCAATAGAACCAGGCTAAATGGTTTTTTTTGCCAGCTCCCCTGCAAACTGCACTGAATCTACTCAGTGCCAGTGTGAACAACCCTGAAATAACCCAGTTTCCACACCAGGTTATTGCGTAGTGTAAACAAGTTCAAGGTGCAAAAGTAGTTTACACTCAGTTAATTCAACAGGAGGGGAGGGGTGGAATCTTGTCTTTCCTGATATGCTCAGGCAAAAGCAATCTGTGGCAGCCTCCCCTAGCATGTGTGCTCTTTCTCACTAATAACTTTTGCCATCTGCTGTTGCTTAGCCTCATGTGTCCTGTTTTTCATCTGTGAAATATTGGAGGGTATGTAAGGAGGGTATGTAATTATAAATACACTTTCTTATAAGTAACTATCTCTGTATCCAGACAAGGGTTACTTTTGAGTAACTGTGTTTAGCACCAGAGTCTTATAGTGCCAAAGTCAGCTAGACTGTGTTACAGACAGGTTACCCCAAAAGCCATTTATTCATCCCCACCACTACCAGCACAGACCCACAACACTGGTTCATTATCACAAGACTGGAACTGGATAGAATCTGCAAGAACCCAGATCCTTTGAAGAAGGGTTCCAAGGCACATTCTCATTCATGCTCTCTCACTCTCTCAATCTTTCTCACTCCAGACAACAGCTAAACAAACATGGTTGAATCCACACTGCAGAAATAATCTAGTTGGACACCATTTTAACTGCCATGGCTCACTGTTATGGAATACTGAGATTTGTAGCTTGTTGTGGCACCAGCCTTCTCTGACAGAAAAGGCTAAATGTCTCATT
This sequence comes from Sceloporus undulatus, assembly GCF_019175285.1. Lineage (NCBI taxonomy): Eukaryota > Metazoa > Chordata > Lepidosauria > Squamata > Phrynosomatidae > Sceloporus > Sceloporus undulatus. The sequence goes on from NC_056525.1 coordinate 57,809,340, forward strand.
CACCAAACTACAATGACCTTGAGTCATGGCAGTTAAAGTGGTAACAAACTGGATTATTTCTGCAGTGTAGATGCAGCCACTGATTTTTCAAAACTACATAGCAGATTGGTTTACTGAAATTAATATTCTCAGTTGCTTTTACACTTATTTAAGAGCTTCAAAATGACCAATAAACCCATTTCCTCTTAAGGTAGTTTTGACTTGATATTCTTTAAAGTTTATCTATCCTTTTAAAATGTTGGCTATATTGTTCTTTTTGCTCTTGTTTGTGTTGAGAGACATGCGGAGGGGAGGGGAGATTTTTTTAAAAAAATTGAGCAAGGCAGACTGAGAAAGAACTGTCTGAGGTTTGTATAATTGGAATCAATTACTGGCTTAACCAGGTATCAGATATAAGTGGCATTAAGCCTTAACATTTCAAATATCAGCTTTAATTGATGAGATGAATCTCTTCCACATATGTGAGTCATGTAATAGCATCCCCAATTGCTTCGTAATCTGTCCTTGTCCTTTGTAGTAATTCCTTCCCCGCTCATTTGCCCACTTGTTAGACACCTAAATGCTTAAGTGCAATACTGAAATAATTATCCACATCCTTGTTCTATTTTTGTATATTCTTCCACTCCACCTCCAGACTTATCATCTTGCAAAAGTGCTCTTTTCCCCTCCTTTGATAGCTTTGTTTATACTACGGCCAGCACTTCAAGGAGTTTATTTATTACCTGCCTCTGGAAACACCTTGATACTTTGTAGGACTGGTTGAACAGGAATGGTTGGCATTATTATAATTAAAATAGGTCAAATTGTTACATTTCTTAGTTATGCTTAGTTTCATAGAATATTTATTGAGCTATAGTTCAGGGCTATAAAAGACTCAGAGCAGCAGCTCTAAACATCCACACAACAAAGGTAAGATGATAGGTTTCCAAGGGACAGAATCCACAAGGCACTGTAGCAGCTGCTATAGAGTTCTCTAGAATACAGTATATGTGAAACATTACCACAACACAGTACATCTTTGCAGGCACATGCTGATGCAGCCATCGCTCATCTAATTTCCTCTGTGGTGAAACAATGGTATAGGATAGCCAAGGCTAAATAGCAATACAGTGGCAGAGACACATGACCTAACATTTGGCAACATGCGTGTTTCTGTCTACCTCCCACATCACAATAAATTAATGGATTATTAAAAATCCATGCAGTCTGCTGTGAGGCAATGACACCTTAGGAGCAGCCCAACCCTTTCTTCTACAAAGAAAAAAAGAGAGAAGGAAAAGGGGCAGGACTTTAGGAGGGAAAATCTAGAAGCCAGGCTTACTAGGAATGAGGATAAAGAGGAGCAGCCAACCTCACTGATGATCTTTCCCTTGGTGATGTTCCATTCTCACTCCAGTTTACTTCCATTTCATTTTGAGGCGAAGGATTTAGTGAAGCAAAGATGACTGAAGCTCGGCCACGTTATGTCATCAACCGCCCGGCTTATTCTAGTGAATTATTTGATGAAGCGTTTGAGAGGAAAAGTAGAAGTTACCCTCTTGGAGAGAAAATAAAGAATCTTTTCAGGTATGTAGATGTTTTCATTTAGGTGTTGTGGCATAAATGTTGTACTGTACTAAATGATAGATAAACCAATCCAATTTTCTTTATGAGAAAATGTCAAATCCAATTTAACCCACACTCTAGTTTTGCTTAAACCAGAAGCAATGATGCTAATTTTAAGACCAGTCCTCCTATTCAAAAATGAAACTGTACAGTTCTCCAAATGGAAAATTCTCTAGAAAATTATCTGGCAGAATCTGCAATCTTCTTCTTGTTGTTGTTGAGACTGAAGGCAATTTACAACTTATTAAAACTGGTATTACATAGTTAGGTTGGGAAATGCCCAATATCAATATGGTCTGGGCTCTGGGACATCCAAGGAGAATGAGTTCTTTGCAGAATATCTCCATTTCTTTACTTTTTAACGTTAATGAATTATTGCTAACTGTTCAAGAGCAGACATGTATGTTTCTACTGACTAAGCCAAGGGAGATTAGAATGAGCAAACTATAGCAATAGGAGAGAAGACCAAATAACATGCCCAACTTTCTGCATCAAATAAGGTTATATTAACTCATCGCAACCACCACTGTGTGCATATGAATAATATTAATGAGCACTCTCCAAGAAAACTGTCTCATCTTGTAACACCACACCTCCATCCCACCCCAGATTCATCCCTTTTCACTTGCTGCCCCTCACTCCTGGAACCTCCTTCCCCCACAAACACAGGTCATCACTTCTTTAAGTAGTCTGTAACCCCACTTCGATCCACTGAGAGAGGCGGAGAAACACAAATAAATGTTGTTGTTGTTGTTGTTGTTGTTATTATTATTATTATTATTATTATTATTATTATTATTTAACCAGTTTCAAAACTGAATTGAAGACCATCCTGTTCAGAGAAGCGTTCCAAAGCATTGCGTGACTATTATTTGTTATTTGACATTTTTAATTTGTTGCCTGCTTTACTTTATTGAACCCTTTCATGTATTGTTTTGTATTATTTATATATGTTATGTTATTATTTCTTAAATTGTACACCATGGGCAGGTTTACTTTATCCATTTTTACAGTTTGTATGTACAGTGCTGTGTAAATCTACAGTGCTATATAAATAAAACATAAAACATAATTATAATAATAATAACCATGAAGAAAAAGAATTCATTTGTATTAACTATGGGTAGATCTTTCCATTCTTAGGTTCTTGATTCTTTATCATTTCAAAGTAGATTTGGGTTTGTCAAGTAATCCAACAACACTGTTAGACAGGAGGCAGAAACCACAAAATTCCTGTATACAGCTCTGCTTCAAAAAGGATTCAAAATAAGAGTGATGACATACCTAAAAAAGTGTGCCCCCAAATTCCATAGCATTTTGCCTTATTATATTTATTAGTTATAGTATGCCTGAAGAAATGAGGTGTGGTACTCAATAATATATGAGACACAGTCATTACCCTGAGGCTTACAATCTAAGAGACTAGACATATATGGGAAAGGAGGAGTCAAGGGACAAAAAAGAGAGATTTGAGGTCAGTTAGAAAATGTAAAAGAAAGAAATGAATTTGGATCTGTCCATCAAAAGAATTAAATGTGAGTCACATACTGTAGTGTTTTATTCAAAAAAGTGTGTGTGTGTGTGTGTGTGTGTATATATATACATGTGCACCTGCTGGATAGTGGATTCCTCTTTAATTTTTTTCTCCAGCAAATTTTTTGTTTTGTTTTTGTGCAAAACATGGGTTTCCCATGAGCCTTCAGATACCTCCCCCCTTGTGCAGGGATGGGACCATTTTGGATACACAAAGATCACATTCAGAAACCAAGATTGCTATTTATGTGTATTCTTGTTAGTATTAGTATTAATGTTTGTATTGTACTCTTCATACTGGGTAATAACATCCAGGAGTAGCTATGTTGGCCATACGGCAAAATACAACAACATCCAAAATCCACAAAACAGCGATATCTTTATTGCACCAACCAAAATGCATGAAGTACTTCATACAAGCTTACAAAGCTTCACTGGCTTCTTCATCAGTTAAAAGTGATAAAAATCATACAGGAGAAGAAGAAAAAATGATGATGTTATTACCACAGGCCTACATTTTGTGAAGGCAATGATTCACTGTTTGCAAATTTGGTCATTGTGCCTCTAACATACAACAGGACATATTTTGCCAAGAGCTTGGAAAGTCACTTAACCTCCCAAGACCCCACTCTATCAATCATTGGTTAGTTTGTTTTTTTAAAATAACCTCTTTACTTTTTTTCTGTACAAAAGAAACTTTAAAAAGAAAGAAAGAAAGATCAAATTTCTACAAGGCACTGGTCAGTAATATTAAACACACCTAAATAGTCAAACCATAAAGTCCTGTAACTATAAAAGTAACTTAAATATTAGCGTTGCACCACAAAAAGGAGTGAACCTTCCCTCATAATGCAATATAATTTAGTTATGCTATAGTTCAGGGGAAGGAATAATGCATGCCTGCAAATGTCATTCAATGGCAAGTGCCAGCAACCCAGCAATAGTGAGGAATGCCACAAAGTGCAAGTCATTAATACCTGCAGTGCCACATGACTACCACCCCTGCCTTATTTATTGTAGAAAGGAATCACTTATGAATTGTAACTAGTTATGCCCAAATACTGCATTATCCGTATCATATGTCCAACAGAGCTTCCCTTTTAGTCTGGAGCTTATTCTACAAGCATAGAGGAAAAAATCCAGCTATTTAATACCATGATGCTACCTAACACTGTCTATCAGCAGAGGCATCATATGTATGGCCAGATGCACAGTTCCATAGTTATTCTCTGCACTTCCACTCTTGCTTTAAATGAATGACAGAAGTGACTTGCTTGGGCACATAACAGAAGAAACGGAGAGATTACATAAAACTAATCTCATAAAGTGGACTCACAAATACACATAAAAACACAATCCAAGCACAGAAAAGAAAAGAAAACCACAATCAGACACAGATATTAGAACATTAATATTTGTCCTCAGTGGTATATGGTTCTTACATATTGTGTGACGTAGGCTTATGCATGGCCAAGAATGCATTACTTAAGTAAACTGGACCCATTAATTTGGACTACACAATTATTTCTATGTTGACTTTAGATTTGGGTGGCACCCAGTATGATTGAATGGGCTCTTAAGTGGACAAAGTTATGGAATCATGCCAATGGAATAACTGGTCTCTGGGTGATTTCTTAGATTTTCTTTTTAAAAAATTGATACTCAGGGAAGAAAATAAAGTCATGATACATTAGATTCCTAATCTAAAAGAAACTACTTCAGTGTTCAATTGTCAATTATACCAGCTACATTAACACTTGATGAAGAATAGCAGAATTTTTAGTCATTGCCATAGCCACTTACTTTAAATGCATAACACATTTGTCTGGCATGAGCTATATTTCTTTCCAGTAAATCTGAACAAAATATAAGTGTTGGATAATTATATGCTACCAGAACATAATTAAGGCTTTAAACCTTTAACAATTTGGGAATAGGGCATTTAAGGTACCTTTTGAACCCCTGTATCCCTACTTGGTCAATCTAATCATCTAGAGAAGCTTATTTGTTGATGCTGCAGGATCCCGGAGTTTGCTTTACTCAGACCAATGTTTCTAGTGTAACAGTGACAGTGTTAAGCAGTTTATGGATGCTTTTACACATGTCTCTCCAGGGACATTAAGCAAATGCCAATGATATTGAGTTTCTAATGCATGTTTAAAACTTTTTTTTATTATAGCAAATCTTCCCAGACGTATAATTTTAGCTGAGTGTATTACCAGCCATTAGATTGCACTGAATGTATGCTTTACTGTGGTTTAAATGATCTTTTAATTATATACACCATTTAAGTATTTGTAAGTGTTACACAGCTTATAAACTGTTAAAGATAAGTAAAGCCAATAACTTTAATATGGAAAGTACAACATAAAACTATGCTTGATGATTTTCACATTGAATAAGCCAGACTACTGCAAGCTATTGAGTGGAAGTGACTTTCCTCACTTCAGTGCCGGTGGCAGGCTGCCTGTTCTTTCTGTGTGTGTTGCCATGGGTCTTTGTTCTTCCTTTAGTTGAGTGACTTTGGCCAGAATGTAGAGACATTACTTTTTTGGACAACAACTCCCAGAATATCGCAGGCAGCCTGGTAATTGGCCATGTTTAAACAAAGTGGCTGGTCTTTCAACAGTGGGCTCATACAGACAGGCCAAAATAAAGCTGCTTTGGGTCACTTTGGAGCTATGCTGTTTAAATGATGCATGTGTACTAAGAGTCCGGAAGCCACACCAAAGCCACACTCCAGTCCTTAGGATTGAAGCGTGGCTTTGATGTGGCTTCCGGTTTCTTATGACGCATGCATCATTTAAATAGCATACTTCCAAAGTGACCCAAAGCAGCTTTATTTTGGCCTGTCTGTATGGGGCCAGTGTTTTATATGGCCAGAGTCCTTACTGAATGCAAAAGGTCACAGCTTCAATCTTTGGCATCTCCAGCTTCAGCCTTTGGCATCTGAGTAGATATGCCTGCATCTGACACCTTAGTGAGCTGCTCTCCATCATGAGGTGTAAACATCACCAGGCCCATTTCCATCTCCCTGTTTTGATGTAGTCCTGTTCGGACAATGCATAGTCCAAATCTTGGTTCTAGTGCAATCATTGTGGACACTGTCCAGCATGTTCCACACAAGAAAAGGGGGTATAACATCATTAAAACAGAGTAAAAAAAAAACCTGTTGCTCCAGATCTTCTGGGAAGATCCAAAGCCCTCTGTTCCCATACTGTGGTGGCTGTCTTCACAGGAATCCTACTGGGTCATCCAGTACGTCCACTGCAAGTCATTCGCTCTGAAGTCAGAATGAGGTGCCCAGCATATGATTGTCACTAGACACTTTGTTCTGACCTCAGAAGCAAGTGGCCCACAGCAGCAAAAGATGGGCTGGGTGGTCCAGTGGGAGGCCAAGGTAATGGGAACACGGCCAGGATACTCTGGGCTGCCCCTGGAGTATCCTGGCCAGTGCAGACAAGGCCTATGATAGGTCTATGATGGAATTCTGTACAAAGCAGCCATTTGGAAGATGTTATGTGGAAGCAAGAGGACAATATTTGAAGCAAACATTCATAGGCCCAGACTAGTAAATGCTTTGATGTTATGTTCTTAAGTGTGCAGCTATATATTCTGACTCAATACAAGACACTTTTTGGAGGAGATACTGTTGAAGCAGTAGGACCATCTATGAAGTAAGCATTTTTTCATAAGACCAGGGTGTTTAGTGTTTAAATGTACAGTTATATCCTGTTGACTTCTCATATCCCATTGTTAAAGTAGGCCACACAGGATTACTTTGTTCTGTTAGCTAACAGAGCTATTAGTTCTGTTGAGCTGTTGTACAAGAGCTGCCCAAACTAGTAATGTGATGGTTTATTACACTCATCATGTTTAGTATGCTAATAGCACTTCACATTCTATAATTTTGCCCAGATTTCATTTTGGTTATGGACACAGAATTCCTAATGCATACCTTCCAATTGTCCCAATTTGTTAAGGACAGTCCCAATTAATCCTCTGTTGTCCCAATTTTCAAGCTACTTTTTAAAATGTTCCTATTTCTCTCCTCCTCCCACTCCCCCCCCCCCTTTTCCTCTGCTTACTTTCATTGTTGCAATGTACAAAAAGTACAAAAGTAGCTTGCTCTGAGTTAACTCAGCAAGGAGGAGAGGAGAGGAGAGAAGGGGACAGAAACTTGCCTTTCCCATTAGACTCAAGCAAAACAAACTGCTGCCTCTACTAGCTTCCTCATTGATAACTTCCATCATCTTAATCACACTCATTCTGATGCTGTCTGGCCACATGTGTCACAGTTTTCATGTATAAAGTGTTGGAGGGCTGCTAATGTTTAGAGTATCATAACTGGAAAACAAACCTAAGTAAACATCAACAAAAGCCCTTGGCTAGGTCTCATGGTCTGCAAATTTCAGTGGAGATTGAGATAATGGGATACTGAAATATTACAGCATTAAAATCAGTAGAAGACTAATTATGAATAATGTAAGTGATCTATTTTTTCCACTGATCCTCATGCCAACAATGTACAGATGTAAAACACCACATGCCCAAACAGCCCTTTTTTGTCAGTGAGGATTTAAGCAAGGCTGTCCAAATATATTTTCCTGCTTCCCTGTACAGATGACAACCAGATAGGCAATGGAATCACTTCAACAATGGCAATTGGATAGTGTCCCCCCATCAAACCTGAGGTCATCAGGCTACTTTGTTTTTATTTATTTTATTAAAATATGTATAACTTATTCCTATATTATGGAATCTCAAGATGGTATTCAAGTAAAATCAGCATAAACAATTTAAATCAGTACAGTTTTTTTAAATGAAAATATCTTTCAAAGACTAAAATATACCAGTTAAAACCGCTTTAATGGTTAGAACTGTTTAAAAACATATGCATGCACCTTTTGAAATAAATCTATTTGGCCCCAATGGCTTTTAAAGCTGTGTTTTAACTTAGCACTGGAAATACTCCAGTGTCAGTCCCACCTGGGCCTCTAAGTAGAAGGCATTCCCACATTTAGCAGGAATGTGGGACAAGGCTTTCTTTGTGGTTGCTACCAGACTATGGAACTCCCTTCCCAGAGATGCAAGATTGGCTCTCCCCTTGCTGTTCTTTCATTGGACTTTCCTGTTCCAGCAGGCATTTGGGAACAGATTGTTTACATGTAAGGGCTTTCCATTTTAGCATGCTGTATTAGTTTTCATTAGTGCTTTTTAAAAATGATTTTAATCATTTTAGTTTTTATTGGTAGTTTATTACTGTTTTAATCTTGATTTCTGTATGCTTTTAAACACGTATGGCTTTATTTGTATTTCTTTTAATCTGTAAACTGCTTTGAGGTCCAATGTTGGATGAAAAGGTGGGGTATAAGTAAAATGATGAATTGACTGACTGATTGACTGACTGACTGAGTCCGTTCTATAACCAAGGTGCCAGAGCAGAGACTGTCCTCTTCCATGGCCTCCACCAGTGTAAAACTTCCACTGGTGGGGGAGAGAAAAGACCCCCTCCAACAGACCTCAGCTCTTGGACATGCACATGGAGAGAGAGACATATCTGGACCCCAACTGCTTTAGGGCTTCAGATATTATCACCAGCACTTTAAGGGATGGGGAAGGGTTGTATGCTGCTATAACACTGTCCACCAAGAGAGGGTCAGGCACCTCAGAAGGGAAGGTTGTTCCCTACCGTCTGCCACCTGAGGCATTGTGCCTCATTCTACCTAATGGCAGGGCTGGTTCTGTGTTTGGGGTTATGAACCATCCACTCTCTTACAGTTGTACACAAATAACCTTATAATGGAAATGTTCCTGACTGATTTTATGATGGCTTTCTTCTTTTCTTTCAAGATGTTCACCATCCAGACTCAAACTCATCCTATATAGCCTGTTTCCTATACTTGTATGGCTTCCAAAATACAAAATCAAAGATTACATTGTTCCTGATGTCCTTGGTGGAATCAGTGCTGGGACTATTCAAGTGCCTCAAGGTGAAAGAACATTGCCTTATCCATATTATTCAATTTTTTCTTGGGTAGTTTCTCCATAGAATACATTTAGGAAAATACCTATATATCTTATTTCAACTTCATGCCAACCATGGTTTAAAAATCTATGTTATGTTTATGGCCCAGTGGAATCTTAAAACTGACATGATTTTGAAGTGTGCTTTATCTTTGTCCATATATTTGGGAATTACCCATGTGTAAAACAATTAATATATTTAAGAATCTTCCATGTATATATGAGTCAGGGGTTTATGTCACCACATCGTCCTTTGAATGTCTATTACACACAATTTATCTGCCTTCAAAAGAAGAAATAATGTGTTCAGGTGTTTCTAGATAATGGTTTCTGTTTGCCCTTTACTGTATAAAAGAAATTCCAGTATTTCTCATGGTATTTATTGTCACATTATATATCCTCTTATATTTCTTCAGTGTCTCCTAATGGATTTTTGTCTCCCAAGACAAATTTCTTAAAATCCAAACTTATAGGTATCAGAATAAAACACTTAGGTAGTAGCATAAGTGTTCTAGTTCCTACTTCTTTCATGAATTTACAGTGATGTAGCTCTGCAGTGTGGAGGATTTTCAAATGCTGCTACAGAGGGTCTCAAACAGATATCTTGGTTGTGTGAATTTGTGGTAAATCATCACATATATAGCCTTCTGTTATGACGAGAACATTAATGTCACCCGCAGTTGACATGGGTTGTTTTTTAATATGAAAAACAAAGCACCTCACTCAGTGTCTTCAGCTTACAGTCATTTACTAAAGTCTGCTAGAACACATAGCAACATCTGGCCTAAAAGAAACACAAGGTTCCAGAATTGTTCTGCTCTGAAGAAAATATTATCTTTTTAATTTCTGCTGCCAAATTGAAAGATAGCATAGTCTATCAGTACAGAGGTCTGCCTCTTAAAGGGGTAGTTCACCAATTGTTTGTAGGGAGTCACTTAACCACCTGTTGTCACTATTCCTGTCTGCTGCCTAGCCTTTCTGATAACTAGGGATGGGTAGATGGCATCCCTAGGAACACATTGAGCTCTCAGCTGAGTAGGTCCCAAGAACCCTCAGCAATCAAGTAGTTCAGAGTTCTGGCAAAAGCAATCTGACCTCTGGCTGCAGTCTGCCAGCAAGGATAGGAAAAAAATCATAAGAGAGAAAAGCAGGTATTAGGGAGGAAGGGAGAGGGCTTCCCCACTCATTTTTGCTCTGGCTTATGCCTACTACCAGATTACCTATGATTCTGGACAGAAAGAAGGTGGCCCACTTGTATAACACATCAGCTATGTGTCAACCAGTGTCAACTTGGTTCTATCATTTTGATTAGCTTCTTTGCATGTTTACATTGTTTTCTGAGATAAATGAGTCATTAAAAGAGCCCCGTTACACAGTTCCTGTTATTTTGTGGGTAGAATGTTGATTACCTAGCTGGCTGATGCATTTTGAGGGATAACAGACTCTGAGATATATTTTTCACTTGTGTTTTACAGGCATGGCCTTTGCTCTATTGGCCAATCTTCCTCCAGTCAATGGACTCTATTCTTCCTTCTTCCCTCTGATAACCTATTTTGTGCTTGGAGGTGTTCATCAGATGGTCCCAGGTAAGATCACATTTTCTATTTTAGGGACTGAAAGCACATTATCTAGTCTCTCTATGAGGTCCTACCACCTTAAGCTTTATTCCATTTGCATTACACCCCTGTCCTAATAGCTACAGAGCAGGAGTAGGCAACCGTGAAGGGCTAGGGAGCCATATTAGTTCCCTAGGTGACCTAGAGGGTACACGCTCCACGGTATCCACTATCACAAAAGTTTTCTCTCTCTCCTCAAAACACCCTCTAGGGACATTTTCACCATGTTTTGTGGGATTTCTAAAACATTTTAGTCCCTGGAAAGACCTTTTTCAAAACAAGAGAAAGTGATCAGTAGTAATTTCTTGTTCAGTGCCTGATTCAGAAAAGGCTTCTCCAGGTCCTAAATTGGTCTAGGATCACCACCACCAAAACATGGTGGAGGTGTTCCCCACCCCACCCCTACAGGGGATTTGGGGACAAAAAAATGGAATTTCTTTGCATTATTTTGAACCTTAGGGAATGCTTCAAAACATGTTGGAAAGCCCCTCCATAGCCTCTAGAGGTCATTTTGGGACACTCTGAAGCAGAATTTGGAGGCCATAGGGGTCACAAAATTGGTTCTGAGGGCTGTAAGCAGTCCGCGATTGCACTTTGGCCCCATTCCCACTTGGTTATAAAGGGAATCAAGAATCTGATTATAGGGACATTGTTCCCATTTGAATTCGCATTCGATCCTAGTTAAAGGGAAATTGGTCCCATTTGAATTCAGGTCCGATCCTACTTTGATCGATTTCTCTAACGAAAACCCGAATCAGCAGTGGTTGATCCTGGATTATCCTGACACCACTTTTCAAGCGGTTCTTTTTGCAGCTGCCATGTCAGATCTGGGGTAAACTAATGGGAACGACAAGGTATCCGAATTGGTAGTTTAGGAGGGGAGGAGCAATGTTCAAGGGGCTGTCCCGGGGGTGTCACCAGCTTTGTTCTCTTTCCTGGCATTCCCGACGCCATTTCCCCCCGTTCGCGTAGCCTTTCCCTGGTGGTGCAGGAAGCAGGGTAAGGCAATTGCATGTGTAGACATTAATTTTTTTAAAAAAAAAAGTTTTTGATCGCCTAGGCGCTCTGTCAGGTGTCTGTACATAGAAAATTTCTACATTGACCTCCAAATGCAGAAAGCACATTATGCCTTCCTGCAACCCCTCCCCCCACTCCACATAGATCGACATGTGAGGAGACCCATTGAACACCATTGTTTATTTCCTTTTTTTTGCCTGAGCACCTAAGTGCCTAAGTGATCGATTGACTACTAAAAAAACCCCCCAGAAAAACAGGTTTGAAAGACACAAATGGGAACAAAAATAGCCCGTGTCAAAATGCATCAAAGAAATTGGCATCACTGTGACATCTAATCACCTAAGCGCTTGATTGACAGTTTTAAAAAAACAGTTCCAGAAAGGCAATGGGAACAGGGAACAAAAAAGTCAGCGTCAAAATACAATGGAGAAATATCAATAGGAACGAGAACATGGGTCAAGAAAAACCAAGTCTGTTTCAATGGGAACGATGGACATGATGTGAATACAACTACGAAAACTCGATTCAAGCCAGACTCGCAGCAAGATTCGTCGATTTATATGCCCAATAGGAATGGGGCCTTTGTCCACCCTCACTATAGAGCCTTCGTATCTTGAGCTAGTTATGAGGCTCAGGAAAAATGGACTAGTGGTCTTGTTATACAGCAGTTTTCTGCCCTTTTGCTTCTAGTCATTCCATCCATCCATCCGAGGCATTAGGGCAATAATGATTCTCCCTTCTTCCCCACTTCCCTGCAATTAGCCTTTTAAAAGAAGTATACTTTGGCACTAATACAGGCTTTATAGAAGCTTAAATGCAGTTTTGTGATGGCAGTGGTGGTAAAAGAGAATCTGTTCCTCTGAATAGTGATCCAAGATAAGAGATGTTGAGAGGAGAAAATCTCTTATCTCTGATTGAGAAAAAAGGTTTCCCCTGTTATTATGAAATGGTGAGTAGGCAGCATATGCTAAGAGGAGCAAGGCATGGGGAAGCTGGTGGATTATATCAGCAGCATCTCGCCCTAAATAAATGAGAAGGCACTTTGTATACAAATGCAAACCAACATTCATGCATGTGTATTTCTCTCACAGGCACTTTTGCAGTCATCAGTATTATTGTGGGGAACGTTTGCCATGAGCTGGCTCCTGACTCTGAATTCCAATACTTTAACCATACAACCAATGAGTCCATGGTGAACAACACAGCCATGGAAGCAGCCAGACTGGAGATCTCTGCTACCCTGGCTTGCCTGACAGCTATAATACAGGTAAGGTTGCATTGTACAGCATTCAAAACTGTAAAATGCCCAGACTCTCTTGTATGGAGTTGAGAATGGAAAGCAGGGGGATGACTATGCCAGCACATCAAGCCTATTTACAGTTTTTGTGACTTTGTTATGTTTGTGTTCGATACTTTGCTATGTTTGTGTGTATCTAAAAGTGAACTTCATATGCAAAAGAAGATAGCAAGCAATAGCAAGTACATTTCTATACCGCTTATCAGTGCACTTATAGACAAGCGGTTTACAATGTGTAAACTATTTGCCCCCAACAAGCTGGTTACTCATTTTAGGGACCTCGGAAGGATGCAAGCCTGAGTCGAGCTTCAGACCTGGGCTGGTATTGAACTCACAACGTGGCAGCAATACAGACATTTAACCACTGTGCCACCAGGGCACCCTTTACTTCATGGATGGCATACATACATGAACAAGCATGTTTAAACACCCATAGCTTGAGTCTCTGATTAGGCCCAGTCCCCAGATGTATTCACAGACCTTTAAAGACAGGTGCTTATGTGTGTGTATCAGCTCCCAACCCCCCAAAAAAATTCTCCCTTCAGAAAGCACTGATATTCAGATATTTGTCATATAATGTGTACATTTTCACATTATTACTCTTAAATGTAGTGGAGATACTCTTTCCAGGAATTAAACCGTTCCTAAATAGTTCCCTGGCTGCCCTTCCTCATCTTCTCTTACGTCATCTCTCCAGCAATAGGGAGAGGTCACATGTGTCACTTTTGTACCATACTCCTACACTGGGGAAAACCCCTTTTGGAAGAGTTATAGCAGTCAAATCCACACATACAAGATTATTCCAGACTTTAGAATGAACTGCGAGCTATCCCTCTGAGAGATTAGATTCATCATTCCATCTGAAACATCTGATTGTCCTTTCTCTCCATAGATATGCTTGGGATTTGTGCAGTTTGGCTTTGTTGCTATCTACCTTTCTGAGTCCTTCATCAGGGGTTTTATGACAGCAGCTGGCCTACAGATCCTCATTTCAGTGCTCAAGTATGTCTTTGGCCTGACGATTGCATCCTACACAGGACCCCTTGCCATTGTCTATGTAAGTGAGCAACAGGAGACTGTCGCTATGATTACTGTCCAAATTTGTTTATGCTTTAGCAACATGTAAATCAGTTTGGAAGATATGAATGAATTATTCCCTGAGATAAATGTTTATTGGATCAGGACCTGGAAGATGTACCATATTTCAGAGGAAGGCAATAGGAAGTCACCACTGTATATTCCTTGCCTAAGACAACCTTGTGAAATTCATGGAGCTGTCATAAGTTGACAGGCAAGCTGAAAGCACATGGACACACATACATATAAGGAATAAAAACCAGTGTGTGATTTTAAAAGGCTACTAAGGGGCTCGACAGACCACCCCAAAGGGGCGGTATGATGCCGCCCCTTTTCTAGCCAGATTGGGGCTGCGGCAACCACACACTGCGGCCCCAATCCAGCCTTTTCAGGGTGCAAAAAGGAGGCACAAAAATCATTTCCTTTTTGTGCCCTGGAAAAGGCATCATACCCGCGTTGCCATGGTTTGGTGGTGCTCCTTCATCGCTGTGTCATATGGCTGCAGCGCCGGAGGGGCATCATGATGCCCCGCACCATGTGGAGCAGTGCACAGCATCATAGCACCCTGGGGGCGGAGTCAGGGGTGCATCATCTGGATGCAATGACCCGACTCCATCTCCAGGCCAGCCTTAATGACCAGTATGAAGAGGGCCTTAAATCAATGCTTCTCAGCACTGATGAAGGACCAGCTCCTAAAAAATTGTTCAGGGGACTGGTACCATATTTGTAACCATTGACAACAAGTGTTTCTTTCCTAAAAACTTCCTGCAGACAAGTTGCTAAGGGCTCACAGATCAGCACTGCTCTGTAGACTACTATTTTGAGTGGCACTGATGTCATATCCCCCTTTCCTATTAAAGAACCAATTTTAAATCAAAACGTTTTCAAACATTTTTCAAATAAGAAAAACCAGAGATGGAAATTCTCTCAGATCTTTCAGAGAAAACAGAATTTAATTCGCTATGCTCCATAACAATGGAAGCTGCACATGTGACACGTGTCCTTTCTAAGCAACCTTTGAAAGGTACAAGAGTGCTTTCATGGCCTTGTAATATTAGGGAAGGTGCATATAAGTAACAAGAGTAACTATTAATTCTACCCAACTTTAATTACAAGGTTTTATTAGAAAGACTGCATGCAATTATAGAGTCCAGAGATCCTGCTGTGATCCTCTTGAACCTTCTTCTAAAGTCTCAGCTGGATGCCACTGTTGGAAACCCCAAGTCAGATTAAATGCATCCTGTCTCGTCAGGCCCTACTTACTGAGCCTATTACTAATCCATAGCTGGCTACTAAAGAAACTGTAGCTTCTTAGGTTGCTTTGAGTGCTGTCTACTACTGTTGAGTATAGCCTTCTAAGCTAAATAAGGGCCACTGAAGTACCATCTTTGTGAGTGAGAGAACAAATACTGTGACAATGTGGGGAGGGGGTACCGGTCCGTTGTTAATCATGTGCTTTGTATTCAGAAAGTTCCAGTTTCAGTCTCTAGAATCTCTGGATAAGAGGAGGAAAAAATCCTGCCTGAATCCCTATAGAGCTGCTTTCAGACTAGTTAACAATATTGGTGTAGATGGATTAACAATCTGATTCAGTACAAGGCAACATTGCATGTGCTATATCCTCCAGTCCTGATGGCATGTTGATGAGGGTCCTTGCTCACTGTTTCTCATTTAATCTTTCTCTCCTCTTCATGCCCTTAGACTTTTATTGACATTTGTAAAAACTTGCCAAAGACCAATGTGGCCTCCCTCGTGTTTGCCTTGGTCAGCTCTGTACTCCTGATTGTTGTGAAAGAGTTGAACATGAAATACATGAAGAAAATCAGAGTCCCCATTCCGATGGAGATCATTATAGTAAGTAGCTGTCCCTGAGATCAGTTTATGCCATAACAAACCACATTTTGTGAACATTTAAATTAATTCATTTTTCTGTGTAATTTATTTAGTTGGAGAATAAGCATTCTCCTACTTTACCTTGTAAGGCAAGAAACAATATGCTCTAAAACAGAGGACAGGTTTGAGAGGACTGGGCAGTAGCACATCTATTGCCACTACCTGAATTTCTTTACATCTTCATTTTGCACCTTTAAAGAGTAACAGAGTAATAGATATTATACTGGGAGGGAAACTGTATAGAGGCAAATTACCTTAGTAATGCTGCTCTCCCAAATTGCAGCACAAGGATTTTAAAAAATGCCTAGTAGAGGCAGTGAACAAATTGTTGGGAAGGGAAAGAAGACCTCACCCTCTCATGTCCTGTGATTGCTTCCTTACATATTGTTTTCAGTGATTTTGCTGAAAGTTTGCAACAAAGGAAGGATCAAGGGGCAAGTTTTATATTTCAGTAGCGGGTGGATTGGAAGGTCTTGACTAGAAGCTGAAGGTAGACCCAAGGTAGAAGTCAGGACCAACTACTACTGGGAACACATGTGTGAAGGCCTTGGTTCATCTGTAGTAGCCTCTGTTAAGGGAGCAATACCAAGAAAAAGGTCTCTTGTTAATTCAAAGCTATTCTGTTTGCCTAGATTTCAGAGAATGAAAAAAAAAACCAAAAATGGTTTCTGAAGCAGCCAATCCATTCCACATGAGGGAACTTACCTACTAGTACATGAAGTACAGTATCTGGTTTGTGCTCCTTTTAACACACCATGGAGTGGTCTGATATTAAAAATATTATGCTGTTCATTTTCAGCCTAACAAAATATGCTGTTGACCTATATATCCATTACAGACAATTAGAAATGCAAACTCATAATCTTAGTAGATTAATCAGGAATGGAGATGACCCAGATTTAGCTAGGATCACTGGGGGGGAAATGCATTGGCATATTCAAATTAGCCTTGACTGATGTTTCAACAAGTCTGAGTGAAAATATCTTTGGGCTATTTACATAGCAGGAAAGGTACTGTACCTGCAGATAGCCTGACTATATTCCAGATTACTGAAACATGATGAGACAGGAAACTGTAGATGCCTACATACCTGATGTGACTGGGGAAGGCAAGAGGCCAATGTATACCCAGAGAGCATTGGTGTAGTTATTGCTGTAGGAAATTCAAAAATTTGGGCAGACATTGTCTTTGGTTTCAATTTATAGTTCTTCCAAAGTCTATAGTGGTTTAAACATAACAAGAATTGTGCTAGTTTGGATGAAAAGAATATAGAGTCTTGCATTCTGTTCCTGCAGTGGCTTATCAGACATTTATGGAAAGCCTGAAGCAGGACATAAATGTAGTTATACCCTCCTGTTTGTGATACAGGGCAATTTGTATACCAAAGCATGATGCCTTTAGTACTGGAGGTGATAAATAAGTAGAGGTACTAGTAGCCATTGATTGCTCTTTCCTTCCTTACCGTATGCATTTGGGAAGACATTAGACCCAAACTAATCTGCTGGTGGTGGTTTCAGGCTAGCAGCAAAGATGAAATTATTCTAGATTCAGAAAAACAAATATACAGAAGAGTTTCGAGAAAATGGAAATGTCATATTTCATCCATAAATACACAGCTGTACTCTTGCATATTTTTTTTCTCCAGCTGAGCTGTTGAAATTATCATTAAAGTAAGCAGACTTGGGAACAGACTCCAAAAGGAAATCTGTTCATAGATCCAGATGCATGTAACATATCCATATACTCCAGTATCACCTTCCACCTGCCCAGATCAGGGCACAAGGGATCAACATCTTGAGAGAAAGAAGAAACAAGAGCTACTATTCTCTTGACAGATAATCCAGATATCCAGCCTTCTGGGCTGCTGGAGAGAATGAATTATGATGAGGCCTTAAGTTAAACTCTCTTTCCCCTTGTCACATGCTAGGAACCAAAGCCACATCTCAGCCTTTTTCTGGAACTCAGTCCCTTCAAAAGCTGCATTTCAAATAACAGTAGTTTGTTTCCATGAAGACTGTAATTCTTGCAGACAAGTATGAATAATATTTTAATAAGTGGCTGAGTCACTAGGTGGCACTGGACTTGGTTGTATCCAGATAGAACATTTCTTGTGGCTATTTTTTATTAAAAGACTATAAAATAATTATCTTCTACTGGGTCCCATATGTCTTGTTTCAGTCATGGATCTGAATGGTTGCTGGAAGGTAAACACAGCCTTAATTTTGCAAGTCTGTTTGCTGATGCACATATCTTTAAGAAAATCCAATTGTAACAGGTTTATCATTAAGAGCATACATTCCACTTAGTGTCTAAATTATGCCTAAGCTTCCATGCAGAAGAAGTGAATAGTGTAATGCTTTCCTTTCTTTTTCTTTTTCTTATATTTATATAGTGAATAGATTAAAGTAAAACTCAGATCCATATTAAACCTTCTAGAAATGTAGATGTTGGGAACAAATGCTATCACATATGATGAAACAAGAAGGGTGCCTCAAGATCCAAAGTATCTATGGGGTTTTGAGAATCCCACAATCTATACTTGTGATCCCCAGAGCCCCTCCTGCTACTGAGTTTGGCCAAATGCCACTGAAATTGAGTTTTATGAATAGTAAAATAAAATAAATCTAATTTATGGGATAAAACAAGGTGCACAGGGACACATGCTTTATTTTTTAGGAGACTCATGAAGCATACAGGAAGCACAATTCTCCCTCCAAAACAAGGCATGTGATCCAGATGTGTTTTGCATCACCACAAAAGTCAATTCTTAGAAACTAAAAATGGATTTCCCCCATTTCTGCTGGTTGCCATGCTGCCATATTTTGTAATCCTTTCACATTTATTGTATTCACCCATACAAACTTCCCTGAGGATTCAGATTAACAGGGGAAGCCCTTTTCTCACTGCTGCCGCCTTCCCTCTTCCCAGTACATGCTATGTGAGAGAAGGCTTTCCTTTGGCTATTCTCCAGACTGGCATCATCCCTGCTGTTTTGGGTGCATTCTGTTTTATTTAGACATACATTTAGTAAATAATCTGGATTTTACTAGAATGAATAAATTTTTAATGGGATGGATTTTCTTCTTATACTGAGGAATTTTTCACTGAGTATTAAGTCTGTTTTACATTATATTTTGGTTTGGTTTGTTTGTTTTTAATCATTGCAGTGGACCCTTGGTATCCACTGGAGTTTGGTTCTAGGACCCTCTGTGGATACCAAAATCTGTGGATGTTCAAGTTCAGTTAAATACAATGGCATAGTAAAATGGTGTCCATTATATAAAATGACAAAATCATAATTTGCTTTTTGGAATTTATACATTTTAAAAATATTTTCAAGCTGTGGATGGTTGAATTCTTGGATAAAAAGTCTATGAGTTAGGAGGGCTGACTGTACAACACCTTTGTCATCTTGAGTGACATTCTTTGGGAGAAAGTTGGTGTATAAACATGGTTGATTAATAAACTAATTTGGTGGATTTTAACATATCTCAGTTTACACATGTACATTATAAATAATCTGCTAAAATAGAAAAAAGTACTGTGGGGCTACAAAATTTTAATGTTTTGGTTTCAGGTCGTCATAGCTACCGCAGTTTCTGGAAGCTTTAATATGCCAGATAAATACAATATGCCAATTGTTGGAAATATTAATATGGGGTGAGTAAATGGATTGATTATTCTCTTTTCATAAACTCCATCTTTTCTAGAATGGGCATACTCTAGTCATACCACACATTTATTCCAGTCTATTTAATAGTAAACTCCTTCCTTTCTTGAATCAGAGCTGAAACAGATATGACATGGGGAACCCAGAAACTGTTTCAGAACTGGAAAGTGGTATATTCATCTTAACAAATTTTCACTTGAAACACATGAAACTATGTACATGTAACTACATTTAGGCTGTGTGTATCATATTGTAATTTAAATATATAATTTAAATTTTGCTAGTTGTTTTGGTCACAAATGTTACCATTATATTCTGTACAACATTAGTACAAAAAACATTGCTAAGGGTTCTGTATAGTGTGGTATGGAAGGAAGTTGATGCAGGGGGGTGACACTATGAGTTACTGCACTAGGTAACACCAACCCTAGTGATGCCACTGGGTATATCTAGGAAAGCCGGAAGTAACAAAAATTGAAGACATTTATTTTAAAAATCATACTTTTAAAAAGTCCCATTCTCCTTCTCATTAGTACACTATATCAGCAGTCAAATACTGTATGCTGAAGATGAGGGAAGAGAATACTATATACAAAACTTTCAGCACAAACTGAAAGAAACTTCCAAATTGCCAGTGGATGGATGTTGTTACATCTCAGAGTGAAAAGTAGGCTAAATTCAAAGTGAGCAATTGATACAATTATTAATTACAAACTCTAATCTGTACAAGTCATCCATGAATGAATTTACAAGAGTGTAATTATAAAGTATATAATGAATTGTTGCTGTATAAAACGTGACAGACTTGCCTGTGCTATGATAATAAATAAATAAATAAATAAATAAATAAATAAATAATTCACATAAGGCTACATACCTGTGCTGAAGGAAATGTCTTAAATCCAATAAACACTAAGATCATAGATATTCTGTGACCTTATACCTAGCTTTTTGATAGCCAGTGCAAATATGATTCCTGGAGATGTTTCCCATGCAACACTAGTATGCACATTTTTCTTTTGTGGACAGACTTAGGAGAAATTTCCTCTGCTGGCACTCTGTATTAGCCCCAAGGGAAATGACACAGTGCCACTGAATTTGAACCACTTACAGGGAAAAAATATCTATGTATGGCCACTGCATTGTGGGAGGCAGCCACAAAAGAGTCATTTGACAGTAGCAACTTAGTTGCAAAGTTAAAATTCAGGATAGCTAGCAGTCATAAAACAGTAAAAAAATTAAAAGCATCTCAAGAATGATAATAAAAGTGCAACAGCAGAATACACTGAAACAATATCAAAATGACCTGTATATATGAGCAATCTAGTCTCATTACTTTGTGCCAAACTGGATAGAGTCCTGCAGTGAAAATTAGTAGCACTCAATCTTTGATTGACATATTTATTTCTTGTAGTTTTAAAGGTGTTGATTTTGGATGGAGTTTTTAATTCCCATTAAATGGGATGGCCTCTATAGTTCCAGTTCAATTTGTCATTTGTCTTTAAATATGTTGAGATTTACTGTTATATATTTTTGTCTGTATCTTAATGGTGGCTGAACTGAACCTTGCTTTTGTATCATAAAAAAATGCACTCAATCTGTTCTCTTGGTTCCTATTGCAGCTGAATATCCTCATGATTTTGTATTTTTTGTTGTTGTTGTTGTTTTTCTAGCTTTCCATCAGCCACTCTTCCTGAGGTGGGCAAGTGGAAAGACATGATTGGCACAGCTTTTTCACTTGCCATTGTGGGATATGTGATCAATCTGGCCATGGGTAGAACTCTTGGAAACAAGCATGGATATGATGTAGATCCAAATCAGGTAACATGAATGAGCTTATGGTGCCAAAAGGTACAGAAGAGTAATCAAAACTCCTTGCTCACCCAGAAAGGCTGCACTGCCATTTCCAGAGCTGTAGTCATGTTCTTTTCTAAGATGTGGTGCTAGATTTATAGGAGGAAAGGTAGATGAGCTCATAATGAAATTTAGAGGCCTTATCTCCAGTTCTTCCAATGATCTCCTCTTCTGAACCTTCTATATTTTAAAAGCTAAAGACAAAATATAGCCCATCTTCACAGGTAAAGGAAGCTGTAATTTGCTCACTACAGAGTCCCACCTCCACTTTCAGTTTTCGGACTCTAGTGTTCTTACAGGCTGCGCGATGAACAAAACACAAATAATTATAGACAGATGATTTGGGCTTGAGGTTATTATCAAAGAGGACATTATGGGTCGGGGATACAGGCTAGATCACAACATACTAAAAGGAGTGAGCCAATAGTTCAGCAGGCATACCAGGCTGTTTTCTCTCTAGCACTACCACAGGGTAGTGGAAGAGCAACCCGTGCTGATGTGAGAAAAATCACATGGACAGTGGGCAGTAGATCTGCTGTTCACGTGAAGTGTTTGCTTTATGGAGGCAGCTGCTGATAATTTGAGGATTAAATTACATGCTCCTTTAAATATACACTGTATGCTTCCCTTTTAAAAGACAAATAGGAGGGTACAGACTTGATCACATTAGGATCAGAGCTGTTTAAAACTTTACTACCTGAGTCAGTTTTTCTTCCATTTCCACCCACAGTGGAAGGATGTGGACTGGCAGGATGTGGACTAAGCGAGCAAGTGTTGCAGGTGGAGGTGGAAATTTTTGAACATCTAGTGTGAGGAGTTTTTCAGTTAAAAATTAGTATAGATGTTTAAACTTCCCCATTTGCTCATGATTAGAACTGTAGATGCTTTCCTGTGTTCAAAAAAAGAGAAAGTTATCTTTAACTGTGTGCATAATTAGCATAATATGTAGCTGAGCCCTCTTCCTGGGGTAGCTATGAAACATGCCTTTTTCCCCTAGTGTGTTACATGGTTTGTTGGGTGCTTATTTGTGAAACAGCGGGATACAAACATTTTAATAATCCTAATATCCATCACAGCTAATAGTGAGTGATAATGTGAGATGCAGTTGTCAACTGATGTTGATTTCAGCTTAGGCAACCCTATGAATGAGGGACCTGCAAGTAATCAACTCTGTTCGGTTCTTGCAAACCTAATGCTGTGGTTTTCTTGATTGAATCACCCTACTAGTAATGTGAACTTCCCCTCTTCCTACCAAGCGTTACACAACTACAGACAAGATCCTGACTCAGAGTAAATTCTGGAGCAGATTCATTAGGGTTATTAACTAGACATTGTTTAGCAATTAGTTCAAGGGATTAATTTGAAAATACTTTCTGTCAAATTAAATAAACTTCTTTGAGAGGCAACCTAGAACTATGACACACAAGAATGCTATGTGCACATCGCATGGCTTATAATAGCTATATGTGGTGCAAGTTTCCTCTGCAGAACCTTTCTGTGTTCTTTGCTGCTGAGTAGGTGATTCACTCCTGGTGACATTCTCAGGTTAGATAGTTGTGGTTAAGAGAGTCCTGCTAGAATTATCCTGGCCCAAGAAGTGGCAAGTCACATGCTCTAGAAATCTGACTCAGAGAATTCTGGGATACCTCTGAAATAAGCAGAAGCAGAATTTATGGCGTAGAGATGAAGCTCAGGAGATACAGAGCTGATGGTGAAACTCGTAACCTTTCCATTAATAATGCCACCTTCGTGTATGAGTATTACATGACTGCATGACCTATTTCTAATATCCAAGTAACTGCTGTGAAAGGAACCTCTCTAAAAGGGCAAAGTCATGGGATTTGTTTTGCTACATACTTCTACCCAGCTCTCTCTTCTTGCTTCCACAGGAAATGCTAGCCCTGGGTTGCAGCAACTTTTTTGGATCCTTTTTCAAAATCCACGTGATATGCTGTGCTCTTTCAGTGACATTAGCTGTGGATGGAGCTGGAGGAAAATCACAGGTTATTTATTTATTTATTTATTTATTTATTTAGCTTCTTCTCTCAAAATGAGACATTTTGGTCCTGTGTGCACTGGCCAGGATACTCTGGGGGCAGCCCAGAGTATCCTGGCCCCAGAGATGCCCCAACCTCCCTGTTGTCTCAGCCCTCTATTCTGATATATCTGCTGCCACAATGCATCACTTTGTTCTTAGGTCAAGATGAGGCACCCAGTGATGATCACATGGTTGGGTGCTTCATTCTGGCCTCAGAGCAAGTGACGTGCAGTAGTGGTGCACACACTGGACAGCACAGCAACACACATTTTGAATAGCTGTTTGGTATCGGATTGGAGGATTTAAAATCTTCTGGGAACATCCAGCACAAACAGGAAGTTATTTTAATATGCTTTAAGAGAACTGAACAGGCCATATATTGTTCGATCAGTTTGCAGCAGAACTGGGGTTTGTGCATCGGCCGGTCTCCTGCCAAGCAGAGAAGGGGAGGCTGTTTTATTTGGCCCATGCAGACAGGGCCAATATTAGATGAACATTGAGTATCTCTACCTCTTTGGATGGATTTGAACTGATCCAGTAGTCATTCTCTCTGTCCCACACCAGCACCCAAAATAGTGAATTCTCTTTCTACTTGCTGAATCCACTTTCCCATGATGCTTTGGGGAATATTTTCACTTTTAAATTAATACAATTTATAGCAAGGTTGAGCAACATGTATTTCATAGACCACAAACCCTGATTTTTGAGGACTGTGCCACCATCTCTCCAGTTATTGGCAAATTTCCTGTCAAATTTCAGCTACAGGAGCTTCCCACAATACTCCTTTGAAAACAATGTGATTGGGGAGCACACACAGCTCAATAGTGGCACCGCCCGCACATAGTAGGGCTTGGGACCATGTGGTTGATGCGTGCTTTCGAGCCCTACTATCTCCCAGGATACTGCTTCCTGGCGGTCTGTATCGGCCTTTTGTTGTCATTACGGCAGAATTAGTCATGAGGTGGATTGCCAGAGAATCAGATCCATCTAATAACAATTGGAATCATATTGCACTCTCAGAAAATGTTAGAAACATTTTTTAAAAAAATAATTCTTAAATAACTCTATAAAGGTTCATTATTATCCTCATGTAACAGATGGCTTGAGAAGTACTTCAGAAATACATATGTACTGTGTGAAAATATGCAGTGCTTATTGGTCAAGTTAATTGCATTTTACCATTATCTATGAGAATAATGTAGTTCATAATACCATGGTCTTTCATTAAAAGGCAACTAAAACTATATACACAGGGCCAACAAGAAATGAAATCAGTTCACAAAATTATCTTTCTCTCCCAGTACTTTCCTTCTTTATACATGAAACCATTTACTTATTATTACTTCTTGATTCCTCCATTGACAAATAACATGACATAAGTTTGAAGTCCTTTTTGTGATGTTACTTTTCTCGCTTTAGGTTTCAAGTTTTTGTGTGGCGCTGGTAGTGATGATAACCATGTTATCTTTGGGGATCTACCTCAACCCTCTTCCTAAGGTAAAAATCCAAATAGATTTCTTTACATTTCTCTCTCTCTCTCTCTATCTCTCTCTCATATATATATAGTATAATTTAAAATGCTTCCAGGCTGTGTCCATTGGAATTATCTTCTTTGTGGGCAAAGATAGACAAGGGCCAGCTGAACCAACAATAGTTTTGATGAAGCTGCTGAATCCAAACACCTCCCAAGCTAGCAATGCCAGAATTTACTTAGAATACCCTCATCCTGCCCTAACTTTGTGTCAGCATTATGGCTAATTTCTCTGGGGAGAAAGAAGTTTGGATCAATCATAGCTTACTCTTCCTACCCCCTTTGATGGTGGGGAGAATCTTCTGCTAGCAGATCTTAGTTTGCAGAGCAATCCAACTAGAAGATTACTCTAGCAGCAGATCTCTGAGATTAACTGATAGAAATTGAGGTGAAAAAAACCCTAACGTGTCAGATAAGGTGAAGAACATGATTTCTTGTGAGCCACAGCATTCTGTTACTTCAGTTCAGTACACACTCTTCTGGAAGCAAGCCCTATTTTACACAGAGGAAATTATTTTCACTTAAATATGCATTAATATGGTGTTGCTAATTTTCTTTTGTCCAAGTTAAGATTCTAGCAGATATTGTTGTTATTGGGTGCCTTCAAGTCATTTCTGACCCCATCATGGGATTTCTTAGTACATTCATTTCAAGATTTGTCACTGCCTTTCTTTTAGTCTGAGAGAGTGTGATCTGCTCAAGGTCACCCAATAAGTTTCCACAATTAAACAGGTATTCAAGCCCTGGTCTCCTGAGGTCCAGTGCTCAAGTCACTACAGCACATTGGACCATCATGAAGATATTGACTTACTACAAAAATGAGATCTTTTAAAATGGAAAGGAGAAAGGGATCTTCAAGACTTGTAAAAAGCCTCTGGATTTAGCAGTAGTTATAGTTGTAGTTATCCCCCCCCCCCCCGATACCCACACAGTGTTCTTCCTGTCTCAGTATTTTTCTTGTGAGGTTTCAGTATTAGTAGCAACTTTTTAAGCCCACTGCAAAGTGTGTGTATTTTTCTGACCTGAGAGTTTCTGATACAGACCAGGTGAATGGAGATTATCATACGGGGACAGGACAAGGATGGGATCACTTTCCTGTCCTTATCCCAACCATGACTGCAATCACATGAAAGCCTTTCATACATGTAGCACTGATTCTGTCATTATCCTGTCACTGAAGTGAAACTGTATTACCGCAAACCCCTGTTAATACAGGAGACAATGACATGACAATGACAGGATCAGCACAATGTTGTATGAAATTCTTTCATGCAATTGCTGTCACTCGTGTTTCCCAGACAGGACAATGTCTAGATAAGTGTGACGTCTTGTGAAAGTCCTTCCCATGATTGCGCAGGAAGGACAGGACAAAGATGTCCTTTTCCGATCTGATAATCTCTGTCACACGTCTGTAACTATTGTCTAGCTTCCATATGTTTTTGATAGTCCTACATTTTGAATGAGGATGTGACCTTCACCACAGAATTTAATACTGACCTTCATTTCCTCATTACATTTCCGGTTACAGACTGAATATTTATTCTTCATTATTCTTGCTTTTAGAGTTATAGTGCTAAAACATTATAGTACTTAACACTATGACTGTAACAATATTTTAAATAAATAAGTAAATGTGCAAGACAGAAAATATAGATACTTGGGGGAGGAACAGGGGGTAGGTGTTGAATTAATGGGCATGAAGATGGGAGGGTAGAAGGAAACCACATCACACCACAACTAAATCACACCACAAGAGGGAGAAAGAAGCAGTTAAAACAAAAATGAACATATCAGGGATAGCACTAAACACCAAACTTTCAACAAACCAGGGACAAATCCCCAATATATTTTGGACATGATTAGATGGAAAAACCATTACTAGGTGAGAAATCAAGAAAGAAAATCCTGACTTTTGGGAGAGCTATATGGCAATCTGAAAGTGGGCAGCTAATTTGCCTCCTATGCTTGTAGCTTTTTGCCATTAACTGTAATGTTATTTGATACTTATTTTAGGCTGTGCTGGGAGCATTAATAGCTGTGAATCTGAAGAATTCTCTCAAGCAACTGACTGATCCTTATTACCTTTGGAAAAAAAGCAAGTTGGACTGTGTGAGTATCTAATCTCAAAGGTCTTGGGAGAGAAGGGAAGAACCACAATACATAGTGTAGTGTGTGTTGAGTTGCTTTTAAAAAATGCTACAAAGTCTAATGGAATACAGAGATTTTGCAACAGTGATGGCTATCCTTTATCTTTCCACACAAATGGAACAATTATTAGACTTTGTCATAAATCTCAGTCCCTGAGGATGTCAGAGGCCTTTTTAAAAGCAAGTTTCTAACTCACATGGTTATGAAGATGTATTTAAATCATATTTATCCCATAAACAAAATATTCCACACAAAATTTAATATTAGATTCAGCATTCAGCAGAATATTAAGAGAAGAGACTCACTCACTGCATAAGTTCCATTGTCTATATAGGCCAAAAACAGAATTTGTATTTCATTAGCATGTCCTTAAGGTTTCATGGGATGGTGGTATGAACAGCTAATTTGAGTTCAGCAAAAATAATAGTGCAGCTGGGCACTCTCCACTGAGCTAGAGAAACAAATTATGTGACTTGGTATAAGGCAGCTTTCTATGTTGGCTTACTCCAGTATCTAGAAGTCATGATTTAGAACTCCATCCAGACAAGGAAAGACCTTTTATAAAAATAAAAGTTTCCAGGCAGCCCTTGATCTAAAACTCACTAAACATTGGCACCATAAATGTCTGGTTCGTGGATAAAGAAGATTTATTACCCTAAATTATATTTACATAAATAGTGTCGGTGTTTTACAAATATCTCCAGGCATTACTTTATCAGTGAAAGGAATAATTGAAATTGCCCAGTTACAGCCATCAACAACTTTCTTAAAGTACTGTTCAAATAGAAGGGGAAGGAAATTATGCTTTGGAGTTCTGCATATGACATTATGAGTGTGCCATGCATTATAATGGACCTGAATGTCCTGAAATGTGCTGAGTACAACACCTGACAGAATAGAGCACCTACACAGTAACTTTCAAGCTACTGAAGGAGCTCCTTAACTCTGAGAGCACTTATTTCACAAACGCTCACTGCTGTACTTGACAGCAATATTCAAAGCCACTTACTTACCCATAGCTGCCATAAGTAAACTGCATACAGAAAACAGGGATATAAATTATAGCAATTAATAAAGAAATGCTGACTCAAGTAGAGATATTCAGGAGAAATATAGTTTCTGTTTTATTGTCAAATCTACTTAATCAACCATTCAGTTAGTGAAGTAATTCAAGCTACGCCCTCCAATATTTGCTACACTGAAGAAGGAGATGCTATATTGGAAGTAGCTGAGATTTCCTTTCTTCCACTGTGTCAGCCATTGCTTGAAGATGCCAAAGCTGGGGCTTAGATGGTTTCTGTAAGCACAAGCTCAAGAGTGCTCTGTTTCATTGGGAAGAGGGAGAAGAAACAAAGATGGGTTCCTTGCTGAAGCTCTGAGTGGAGAACTTCCATCTGATGCTTCAACCAGGGCTCCTGATGTCACAAAGAGTGGGATGAGGGAGAGCTTTGTCCTGCTAATATGGTTTCCTACTTTTGGTTTTGAACCCTGCAAAACAGGGCTTGGAAAGTTCTTTTTTCAAAGATGTTTGTTATGCAATCTATTACAAAGCATCTCTTCATGTTCCATTAATGCAATGATAGAATCTTGAACCTCTCAAAATCAAAATAGTTATCATAAGCTTTTGGTATTAGGAATAAAATTCCGGCATGCTGACATCCAGACTGTCTGGATTTAAGTTGTGTAGGAAGATAACAATGTAATGTAACTTCAGCCTCCAGTATCTCAGCCATAGTTATGCATTCATAGTTAAAATGTGTGTTCCATCCCCACTTAGAAGGTTGGCCTCAGTGTAAGGAAGTGACCTGCTGTGTTTATGTCTGTCCACAGATGGTCTGGGTGGTGAGCTTCCTATCTTCTTTCTTCCTGGGCTTGCCGTTTGGACTCGCTGTGGGAGTGGGGTTTTCCATCCTGGTTGTGGTTTTCCATACTCAGTTGTAAGTATTATCCTGGTGATGACCTGTAACATAATGGCACAAGTAGAGAGATTTCCCATCATTTGGGTCAAACTTTCGAAAGCAGGTGTGACTGGCAGCATGTGGAACATGAAAGTACCAGTCCCTGTTGGTAAACAATGACATCAGTTTCAGATAACTGTGTCCTAATCTCCCATTCCTATAAATATGCTTTAAGGCTGGTATAAATATGAAAGTATTTACATCATACATAGAAACACCTGCTAGGCTTATCCTTCACTCTCTCATACATGGGAAATCCCACTTATTACTCTTTAAACTCTCAGTGTAAGAGATAAATGTGCCATATGCTGTTCTTTCTTTATAGCAGCTTCAGACACAGAGAAACTTTTTGTGAATTGGCCTTTTTGATTATTAATGACTTGGAGCCTTATCACACGTGAAACAGGAGCCCCAATTTGAAGCACTTCCGTAGCGAGGGTGAAGCAGGGTCACTTCAAATCCAAGGCAATTCACGTGATGTATTATCACACGTGAAGAATGAAATTGTGGTGATTCCCGAGTCAAAACAGAGTGAGAGCACTTTGAATTACCACACCAGTACATACAGTACCAGTACATACAGTACCATGCGGATTCAATAATTCGAATTGGCACCCTTGAGCATGCTCAGTGGGGGTCTGAACGCATCAAGAACTTTTACGCTTCGGGGGGGGGGGAGAAGGGGGACACTTCCTGGTTCCACTTTCATGTGAATGCAACCTTCACGTGAATTGTTCCTGTCATCTATCCCCCTGGCCTCCGATGGCCCCCTCCTTTGCTCCCATCTCTCCAGCCTCCTGTTTCATTCCTTTCACCCATGCCATCTAGATCTAAATCTACCATCCTTTTCATTCCCTTCACCCCTATCATCTACATCTAAATCTACCCTCATTTTCATTCCCTCCACCCCTGTCATCTAGATCTAAATCTACCCTTCCAAGCACAAAAAGCAAATGGGGCAAAACTGCAGCACAGCATCATGGGAAATGTGGGACCTTGGAGGTTTGGGGGGGTGTACCAGGACGGAAGCAAAGTTGAATTCCACACCAGACCAATTTGGAGTGACATCAAAGTGAGCTTAGAAGCACTTTTTGTGAATTCGCTTGTTGCCGAATTCACCAAAATAAGGAGTCACTTAGGATTGACTGTGGAAGTCTCGGAACAACACCTCATAGAAAGCAATCACGTGAGATACATCACATTTTAGCATGAATCCGCATGGTTGGACCTGCAGTCGCGTCGCAACAGAGCTGCCAAAACCTCCGTGTGATAATTCTCTTGGTCTTTAGGAGCAATCTGCATCTCTTGATGCAGCTGAATTATTGTTATTATAGTAAATCATTATTATCATTCATTTATAAAACACCTCCATTTTTCTAAAGTCTGGATGAAGAATGTAAACGTTACACAATTGTTGAAAAATCATAATGGTAGAAAATTATTAAGATAAGACAGTCCTTGCTCTCTGGATCACAGTCCGATAGATACAAGACAGAATGGGAAAGGACTAGGAAGGGAAGAGAACAAAGTTTAGAATACCATTAATTTTTGTTCAGCTCTGCAATGAGGCACAGAAAGGATTTTTTTTTTTTTAATGTGGCTTTCCAAGCTTTCTCTCACTGCCCATAAGGAATGACGGATGTGTGTGTGGATTTGGTTAGAGGCAGTTCTGAACTTAAGCAAATCTCCACTTTCTTTGCTGCTGCCTCTTCTGTCCACACTCATCAATCTGGGCAGCATCAAGGATAAGGAAGCACAAGGACTGACTCTCCCACTGAAAATGGGCTTTCTTTGTTTGACTAGTTTTCACTTTTGACAAGCAGCAGTGGGAAGTCTCTTGAATAAATATGAGTAGCAGGAACAGCCCACAGCCCTTTTGTGTCTATACTGGCCTACAGGACTGGCTCAAGATCTTTTTTACAACCTGAGGTGAAGACCAATATGGTGTCCCCTCCCATGCCAAGTATAAAAGTTGACTGACCTAGCTGTTGAACCTTTCAATTCTAGTGGTGCGATGGCATCCTCTACTGCACCTGAAGGCAGCAAAAATGCTTAGTGGTTATGGGGCATTCTTCAGGGCACACGACCCTCTCTTTTTATACCTTGCTGACACTTTCAGCATCTGTCCCCTGCCTTACTTTGCCTAATGGTAGGGATAGCCATGCTGACCTTTTGTAAGCAATACAAAAATTAATTCTATGCTTCCATCATTGTTAGGGCGATGTTGGAATCAGCAATTATTACCCTGCACTGGAATAATGATATTGCATGGAATCTTGAGAAACCAGATGTAAAGACTGCTTCCCACATTCATTTTCAAAATGATCAAGTCCCCAGGAAGTGATGTATACCTTACAATTTCAGACAGCAAATCATTTTCATAACTCTGCCCCCATTTAGTGACAGCTGGTATTTTTCTCAGCCTGTTCTTTTTTAGGTCAATGTGCTATCATGTTATCACCACATGGGGATGCATTCATAACAAAAGAATCTTAAGAGATTTTTCGTTATCTATATTCACAAGAAAGCACTTTTTAACTCCTTTGAATATTGTGCAACTTACCCATGCAGTCTACAATCACAAAGGGAGAGTAACTGAGCAGACATTTTTTTGAATATATGGCAAATAATTTGAGTAGACACGCCCTCCCCTTCTTCACACCCTTGACAATCTAGTCTGTTGTGTAAATGAACTCATACATATACAGTTACATACTACAAGACTAATAAAACTATCACAGTCTGAGACAGCTAGACACAATTTCCGTTGAACCTTTCCCCTCTCTCAAGAAAATATATCCTTTACACTGTTCATATTAGAGGCTGGGATGGTGAGGAAGGGACTTGCAAATCCAGCACTGAATATTCCTTGCTCAAGAAAACCCTGGACTAGCATTGACGTACAGGAGACTGTGTAGGCAAATCAGACACATTAAACTTCCTCTTCAGTTCCACTTGCATCACTTCATCTAGTTAAGAGGAAGAGTTTCCAAAGCTATGTTAGTCTGTTGCAGCAAAAACTATAGAGTCTTGTCACATCTTAAAGATTAGTAAATGTATTATTTCATGGACTATAGATCTAATACAACTAATACATCAAAAATAACTGTACATTAACATTATTTTTCTGTAACATTTCATTCCAGCCGCAATGGTTGTGTTATTGGCCCTGTAGCTGCCTCTGATATATACAAGAACCCCAAGGTCTACAACAAGGTAAATGCAATTAAAATTTCCTGTCTTATTATTTTGCCAACATTTGGCATTTACACCCAAGATTTTGTTTCAAAGATGCTTAATGTGATTTGACTTCAAGCAAGTCCAGTTCTACTTAGATAATAAGGTATCTCAAACAAAAAATACTAGCGGTGGAAGATAGCAGCAAAATATTGCTGAACTGAGGCAAGTGTGCCACACAGCCTGTTTAATACCCTCTAAGATATCCTGCAACTCTCAGTTGCAGTGGAGAATGCTATCTTTTCCAGCACATCCTTTGCCTCAGATATGGAAAATATCTTCAGACATCCCTGATTCCAGCCAATTATTCATTGTGTGATTTTATTCATAGTGTTCAGAGTCAAAGTTTGGGTAGTATTGTTCAGTAGGTTGAAACAGATTTTCAAAATTACTTGTTTCTCCTGAATTTTTTTTTTTTTAAAATCCTTATTTCGGGCTCATGAGAAGCTTGCCTTATTAAAGGTCGGTGTGTGTGTGTGTGTGTGTGTGTGTGTGTGAGAGAGAGAGAGAGAGAGAGAGACATTAGTTGTGGAATTTAATCTTTGACCTATATGCTATACTATTTCTGATGACTGAACTTATAAATGTACCATTCTCCCATGATAATTGCATATACACAGAATGGAACACACAATCACGTTTGAACTGTGCAGCAGTGAACCTTATGGAAGTCAGAGGTAGGCAGCAGAATAGGCCACAAGATGTGCTTATTTTGTGGCCTATCTGAGGTCCTACCTTCTGGCATGTTTGACCAGACTGAAACAAGGGCACTTCCATTTATTAAACTTTGTCAAAGGGTGATAAAAATACTGAACTAGGAAAACATATTATAGCTTTTATTTGTCTCTACCATCCTTTTTCCAGTCTGGACAAAAATGGAATTGCCATAGGATGTTGTTGTATTTTCCACAACAAAAATGAGAAAACAAAATTCTAACTACTGCAGGCCTGTTTCCAGGCATAAATCAAAGTACTGGTTATGACAAAGCCCTATATGGATCAAGTCCAAATTATCTGAAGGATCCTATTTCCCTATATGAGCTTGCTGAGTCTTGAGATCTCCTGGGGCAGCCCTCTGTCCCACTACCCTCATAACTGATGGAAACACAGGAGGCGGCTTTCTTATTGGTTGCTCCAGGTTGTGAAACTCCCTCCCTATAGAGAGGTTAGACTGGCAGATGAAGACCCTTTTGTTTTGGAAGGTCTTTGAAGGCTGACTGCTCATGTACTGTGCTATTTATAATTGTTGTTCCTCTTTCTAATGATATGTTTTTAACTACTTTCATTTTTATTGATAGTGTAATTATATTATTAGCTTTTCTATAGTTAAAATGTTGTAGCTTTGTGTGCTTTAACTTTTGTAAGCTGCCTTGAATCCCAAACTAAGAAAAAAGGAGACAGACAGCTAGTCGGCTAGAGAGAGAGAATAACAATCACCACCATAATAGTGATGCATAAACAGGCTAGATGGATGGAGGACTAACCAGTGTAAATACAGAAGTTGAAAAAGTCATTTGTGCAGGTTGGAGGTATATTGACACTCCTGACACACATCAAACACATGCAAATCAGGTGAAGAAGGAGGCCACAATGCCACCACTGCTGTGCACATGCATTTCACTGTGGATGAACTTATGAAGAATGCTCGGTCTTCTAAAGGTTCTTCTTCCCTTGGTTTGGCTTATTTTTTTTTTGCTAGACATCATCTTCAACCTTTCTTTCCACCTTCACATGGTACTCTTTCATTTCATTTGAACCTCATTTAAAAGTCTCTCTTTGTTTCTGCAGGTCCAAGAAATAGAAGGAGTTAAAATTGTCACCTACTGTTCTCCATTATACTTTGCTAATTCAGAGATATTCAGGGAGAAAGTTATTGCCAAGGTAAGAAAATACTGGCCCAAAGTAAACAAAATTTTACATCACCACATTGCTTTCTACACCATAGGTTCCCAGGTGCTTGTTCTCTTTGCAAGGAAAGATCTGGCATCCCATGGAGGTAGTGGGAAGGGATAGGGAGACTCAGTAGTAGAGATTTCAAAAGAAAATACAGGGAAAAAAGGCTGAGTAGAATCTCCCTGCCGGGTTTAAACCTTCCTTAAACCAAGACAAGCATTCTCATGCATCAGGATCTTCAGAGGTCCTGCTTCAGCTGCCCCACATCAAGCTGAGAACATTTACCTTTTCTGGACTACAACTCACGGAATCCCCTGCTAACACGGATAATAGCTAGGCTAGTATTAGATTCTAGGAGTAACCTTTTCCTCCTCTGTATCTATGATGCAGCAGGGTGACAGGGAAAGGACCACCTTGTGTATCACACCCTGTTTGAGAAACACTTTCCTCATGTAGCCTCACTAGGTACCCAATTTGATGTCTTTTCAGCACCACGCTTTATTTTTCCCAGACCTTTAACTCTAAAGTTTGCATAGATGTGTGCTATTGTATGGTTTTATCCATCATGTCCCTGCAAATGCCATCCTAAAAATATTGCGTTTGAATTGAATTAAAGGTTGGCACATAGAATTGTGAAATCAATCAATCAACCATCCTTTCTGAAGGGCTTATATCAAGGGAGAAGCTGCCATTGGATACATGATCACATGCAGCTGCATCTGGATCTTAGACTGCATCCAATATTTTAGCTCTGCTGATTTCCTTCAAATATAAAGAAATCCATCCAGTGGCATCACTGGGGTGTGGGGGTGTAGTCCACACCCGGTGACAGCCCAGAAGGGGAATGACATCCAATCAGGCCCTCCTCCTGCACTCCCCGCCACACCATCTCTGCATGTGCTCCCACCCACCCCTGCGCTGTCTTTGTGCTCCCTCACAAGGGCTCCCACCCCTCACCCCATGCCATTTCATCCTTTTCCTCATCAGGAAAAAGACGGGGTGGCATGGGGGGAGGGAGCATGCACCACCCCCAGAAGCTTTATCCCCTCCCACAAACACATACTGGCTGACACCTGGTGCAGGGACGCTACTGGCAGTGGGGGAGTGCTCAGGGCACCTCCCTTCCCTGCCAGGCACTGGTTTATTCATGAGTAAAATGGTGCCTGACAGGGAGCAAGAGTGCCCAGAGTACCCCCCTTACCTGCTGTGTACCAGTTTACACATGAGTAAGCTGATGCCTGGTAGCAAGGTGAGGGGGTGTACCCTTTTGTCCCTGCCCCTGGAAGCCCCGTCTCCCACACCAGGTGACACCCCAGTCAGGAATGCCATCCCTTACATTTCAACTCTTGCAGTAAAATTATACATTCCCTGTCTGAACACCAGGTTCATATTCAGATATCTTAAGAGCAAAGGCAGGAAAACAATTCAATGTGCTATCTTTTTTTCTTTTTTTAACAGACTGGCGCTGATCCCATAAAAGTCTACCTGGCAAGGAAAAAGTATGTGAAGAATCAAGAAAAGATGATGACATCAGCACAGAAAGTGAGCAAACTAAATTCCCTCTTCAGAAAGAACAAGGTAACTGAACAGGTATCCTAACTATGAGAGATCTTGTCTCTATGTAAAAGAACATAGGATCAGCTTTAATAAATAATAATAAAAGCTTTATTTTTAATCCGCCTCTCTATCAGAGACAATTGAGGCGGCTTACAATTAAAACAAGTGCTTCTAACTACTGTGCGGGGGTCTGACTCCCCTTTCATAACAGTTATTTACAGCATCTTGTCCTTGGTCATTAGCAGAGTGATCAGATATCCCAACTGCAAAGGAGGACGATGCACTGCAAAATGTAGGGTATTCAAGAAAAATGTATGACATCACAAAATAAAAGCTAAAGACATTCATATAAATATAAATTCATGCTTCTTTGTCATGCTCAAAAGGGAGGACATTTTGAGATGAACATTTGATACATATCTTCCTAATCTTCATAAGATGTTCTTCTGGTCAGTTGGACTTCAAACATTATATACATTTTATAGCAGTTTAAAGGATTTATATAATTGTATGTCATAGCCTTGTTTTTATTTCAGCAATGTCAGAGTATGGTCAAGAGGGCCCATCAGATATTTTTAACTTTTTAATAAGTAATCTATTTTAATATTGTAACGATTTAATTCTGTTTTAATGTACCATTTTTCTATGTTTTTAACTGTATTCTTCTTTTAACGTTGTGAGCCACTCTGGGTCCCAGTTCTGCGGAAAAGAGCAGGATATAAATAAATATAACAACAACAACAAAGCCATGCCAGTTTTTAGAATCAGTATATAGAGAGATCTCGTATCACCTTTGACTCTAACTGAAATAAAGAAGTTGGCAGCATGAGCTTTTGTCGACTTGTCTACTTCCTGCGTCTGAGGAAGTAGACTGAAGTCTACAAAAGCTCATGCTTCCAACTTCTTTATTTCAGTTAGTCTCAGAGGTGTTACAAGATCTCTCTACATGTTGTTTTTATTTATTTGTCTCTATTATTTTTACAGTATTTTGGGATACTCTGCCAATCATTTCAGATACCAACAATGGTAGAAATATAGTTGTGCATGCATATGTATATCTAATCAATAAAATAAATATAAATTTATCCTGAATATAGTACCTATTCCTTTCCAGACTATGTCTCTGCAAGAGCTCCAGAAGGATTTTGAGAGCAACTCTCCAACAGACACAAACAACAACCAGACAGCTGCTAATGGCAATAGCATCTCATACATTGCTTTCAACTCATCTGTGAATGCTGCAAGACAGCTTAATGCTGCTAGTGAACAAGGAAGCACTGCTAGTCACAGAAGCAGTACTTTCAGTGTTATCCCAGCTTCAAACGCTGATCCTATACTTACAGCACCCCCATTTGTCAACTTCCACACAATCATCTTAGATATGAGTGGAGTCTGCTTTGTGGATCTGATGGGCACAAAAGCTTTAGGAAAGGTAAGTTGTTCTTAATGGTTATGCTTTAAGTTTATCTTTTTTTATAATCCTGCATTACTATTGAAGATGTGGTCCTTAAAATATACAATTGAGTTACATTAAGTAGGTCTGAAATGAGCTGTAATTACAAAAAGGAGTGGTGATAGGCAAAAGCTTATGTTGAACTAGCTTCAGAGAGTTCGCAGTGAAAGCATTCAAAATAAATTGCTGACTTTGTAGGATGCTGATCAGTAGCCAAGAGAGACTTTATGACATGATTATGGCCAGAATTATAGCAAAGTCCAGATGTTCAGAAAGAGGCTGTTGTTGTGGTCATGAGACAAACAAGACCTGTAAGTAATTGTGTGTGTGTGTGTGTGTTTAAATACAAGGGTTAAGGAAAGAACAAGGGTAAGAATCATACAGTATCAAGAAGCAATGTTTCATGTAGATCAACAACAACAAAATTAGAGACAGGATATAACATACTACTGGACCAAAAGATATACAGAACATCCACATGGTCAGAGACAAATGTAACCTATACCCAAGATACCACTTTAGCTCTATCTATAAGTCTTGTGAGTTTTGTATACACTTATACAATCAAGGCTATTGGCATTTTCTGTAAACCACAGAATAAGGAGATTCTGTTGCAGAATGTTGGACTGATGAACTAGTAGACACGATTCCCCTAAATCCAAATTTTCTGTGACTTTGCTTGTAAAACAAACTTTCCTCTCAAAAGCTGGCCACTTAGTCCTTCTCACTGGAGTTTATCACATGGGAGGAATTCTCTTAATTTTGAATATAAAGAAAGTGGGGACAGAACGCATTCACGTGAATTCGCTAGTTCAGCAAATTTACATGAATTCAAATTGAATTCGAACTGACTTCCCATTGCCCAAAAATAGCTTGCCATTGCCCGAAGTTGTGTGTGATCACCTCTCACGCAATAATGTGAAACCCCATGATTGCGTTCGGACTGACTTCCCATTGCCTGAAATTGTGTGTGGTAGTCTATCACGCAATAACGTTAAACCCCATGATTGTGTTCGGATTGCCATTGGATTATACTTCCAATTTCCCTTGTCTGATAACGTCCATTGTTGTCCACTTGTTAGGATTTGGGAATAGCAGCTGAGTACTGTACTTTTGAAAATCTAGGGCTATATATATCCTCAGTCTCACCTCTGCTGTCCTTTTTCTAACAAGGGAAATAACTATCCTGATATACAATGTCTAGAATTTGCTATGCTTTCTACTTTAATGTTCTCTTATATATTTATTGTAAAACACATGGAAATAAATACTATTTTTCTTCATCTCCTCATATAGCTGTGCAGCAACTATCAAAGGATTGGGATTAAAGTCTTCCTGGCAAATATACCTGGTAAGAAATTTATTCCATGTACCAAACTCCATCTCTGTTCCATTTTTATTGTCCTTGAAAAGGGACAGAAAATGGAAGCAGGAATAAAAATGCTGGCCTATTAAACTTGCTAAAACATTTGTGTGTATTACAAATATCTGCACAAGTAGGACAGGCTTCTTTTTGAGCATTGTTGTGTACAATTTAATATGTAATTAGGTAGAGTGGAACTAAAGAGCCAAAGTTCCAGAATATTCTCCAGAGCTTGGAAATAATGAGTTACAAGTAACTCATTATTTCCAAGATCTGGACAATATTCTGGGTTTTAGGGTGTGTCTACACCATTGGCTTAATCCAGGGCCAGTCCGGAGCATCATGCCCTGGACCAACCACAATGGCAACCACATACATTGGGTAGAATTTGGTGTTGTGCTGCATCATTGTGCACTTAGGCCTGCTGGGCATACACTGCATTGGCCCTGCTGGCCCATCCTGTGTTTTTGGAGCCAGCATCACTACTTCTTCATGGGTAGGAGTTCTGTGTAAAGCCTGCCTGGTGCCCTGCCACTTCCGCTGAGGTCAGAAATGTCCACCTAGACATGTGATTAACAACAAGTTTGGGTATCCATTTCTGCCCCCAGTAGACGTAGTGGCACACAGTTACACAGAACTCCTGCCCACAAGAAAACACCAAGATTTCCCCTGACTGCTTAGTTTAGAGCAAAATAGGGTTAAGGTAGAAAATCACATATCATCCCCAGAAGTAGCTTGTACATTGTCAAGGTTGCCAGCACCAGTTTCAAGAGTGAGGATGGCGTTTCTCCCGGCTGTAGACAAATCCACACTGAACTGTAAAAAGTTGGCATTTCCTATTTAATGTGGACATAGCAAAGTCACATTATGAAACTAACACAAAGAATACAAGTGACAGTTCTGTGGGTGGGTGTAACGATTAACATTTTTTACTTACTTTTATGCAAATGTTTTCAAGTTTTGTGCCAGTCTTAAAACTGTCTTAAGACTGTCTTTAAGACAATAGAAAAAGAAGGAACAATGTAATGAGTTACTTCTTGAAAAACTCAACCCCATAACATTAAAAACAGTAATGTATTGTTTTTGGGGAGGCCTTGTAACAAAGTATACAATGAATTATTTAAAAAGTAACTTCCTAACTCTGATATTCGAATTTGCTGTCCTATTGGCCTCCACTTTAGAAAGAAAAAGAGGTGATAAATTAAAAATAAGTAAAATGGAAAGTTGATAAAGTGGCAGTATTCTTAGTTACATTGACTCAAATGGACCTCTTTTTCTTACTACAGGCTTTGAGTAGACCATAGCAGAAACAGGATGGCATTTCCGCAGCCTGAAAAGCTCAAACTATTACTGCTGTCCAATGATTCATCCTGCATTCCTTTCCTATGCACACACATGTAAAGGGCCATATTTTATTTTATTTAATGCAAAGTAACTTCAGAGTGTGCCAGGCTAGTTGCCTCTCAAAATCATACTCACCAATCTGTTTTTCCCTTTAAAAAAAAATTCTGGATCCTCATGTTGTGAGAGCTCCTGATGGGTTTTTCTGAAAAGTAGCAGGAAAAGTTTGCAAAGCTGATTCTGAGCTGTATTTCACGTCACATTCTTAGAGTTTTTACAGACAGGGAGCTCAAACAGTACTATAAAATCAATGCTTTTCTGTTGTAGGGTATAAGTAGAATTTCAACTGACCATTCAAACATCAGGGGCTCTAGGACATCCACTAGTGTGTTCTGCTTGTTACTTTTCTTCCATACGTTTGTGTTCAGCATAACATGGTAGGCAGGGTTGTTTCCTTCTCCTTCTCCACACTGCCCCGCATGGTTGGTACGTCCCAACAATCAGAAGTAACTGTTTTTCAGCACCATTTTACTATCCTGCAGTATATGTAATTTTTGAAGCAGTCCTAAGCTGATTTGTAGCCAAAAGAAAAGACACACAATTGCACAAAAGTAAATGAGGACAGAAATAAAAGACTTACAGCCACAGCAGACCAGCCATAAAGGCTGGCTTCAGGACGGAGTGGGGGTGTGGTGTCTGCACAACATATGTGCCAATTCTGCCTTCATGCCGGTACAATGCCACGTGCCCCACCACATGGCAGGTGGCATCACGGCGCTCCTCTGGTGCTGCATCCAGATGACACAGTGCCAAAGGAGTGGCAAAAAACTGTGGCACCGGTGGCTATGGCATCCTTTTCACAGTGCAAAAAGGAGCTGCTTTTTGTGGCTCCTTTTTTGTGCTGCAGAAAGGCCAGATCAGGGCTGCAGCATGTAGTTGCTGGGGCCCCAATCTGACATTGAAAGGGGCGATCTGTTCATGTTCAGCCCTGTTCAGGGCTGAGCACTTTGTTCTTTTTGACTACATTTATTTTATATCCAATGATTTTGTTTTTGGAAAGCATTAGCTACTGCTAATGGTTGTAAATGCACAACTTTACTTAACCATAAGAACTAGCATTATTCCTCAAATTTCTGGATTTTATAATGGATGTGCCAAAGAAATTAATGCAATCACATGGAGAAAAGTTGGAAACATAGAGTAAGGAAAGATGTTTTGGGAAGGTGGAGGAAGTTTTTAAATATGTGACTTACATTCTATCCTTCTTTTAAAATATAAAACATGGGGAGCTTTTGCCTTTCCTTTCAAAGATGGGGTTTTGATATGAAATCAGTCACCTGCAGCAGTGTCTCATTCACAAATTGTTTTCAAACCAGCTTAGTATTTGAGTCTTTTGTGAACCTTTCTTAACAAGGGTGTTAGGATAATTAAAGGTGATAGCATTAAAAAATTTCTAGAGATTGGTCGAAGTCCAATGTAATGCTATTGGAATGCAGTCCGCTAGCCAAGTTTCCTTGATTTTTCCAGTTGTTGTTGTGGTCTCTGGGCATGTTACTGCTTATACAACTGGTTGTACAAAGGTTGAACTACTGGTTCTTTAACTGGTTGTGAAACTGTAAACTAAGCTGATTCCCCTTCCACCTCCAGGATAAGGCATCAATCCACAAAAGCAAGATAATTTATTTTAGCCAGAATGACAACAGTGAATATTAACCATTGCTTTATATTCCCCCCACAACAAGCAAAAACTTAATTCAGAGGATCCCATTATTCATGGATATGCTGGAGCTTTGAGTTGGACATAAAAATATTGGGAATCACCATTATTTTAAGGGGCTACTATTACTATTTCCCTCTCTTGTCCATGCTAATTCTTGTTATCTGTTGTGTGCCAGCCAATTGTTTCCTGACAACTCAATTTTTCAATTTAGTCCAGTCACTTTTCTGAGATGGAAACAATAGCAGTTGGGCTATGTTCTTACTCCATTCACCTGTGAGATAATCTGTCAAACTATACCATATGGACTTTAAATTGAGATTTTTGTGCTGCACAAGCCTGTTCCAGCAGGCATGTTTTCTCATTCCTTTGTACTGCAAATATAGCAAACAAAATACCTCATCACAAATAACTTTCCAACATAATTCTTGCTTTCCACCACTTGTTGTACCTTTGTCTCTTTTTTTAGCCCAAGTGTATGATGATATTCGCACAGGGGGAGTATTTGAAGAAGGAGGCCTTGAGCCCAGTCACCTCTTTGTGACCATCCATGATGCTGTTTTGTTTGCAACGATGAATGGCAATAGAGCTGTGCATCGCTCTGCCTTGGACCAGGTACAGATGACTCATACCCTTTACGTTTGGTCATACTAGTATGTGTTTATGTTTCATATTCTTCCCTTTTCTTGATAGATTAGAGCAATAATCACAATTAGATTGGCTAACATGTTAATTAATTTAGGATAATGCATGTTTGCTGTCCTTTTCCACTTTATTCATCATCACCAATATCTCTATTGGAGCTAACATTGTGAAAAATTAAAATAAAATGCATACAGTTGTTAGAAGCCTGGCTTCATGGGCACAGCCAGATTTTAAAAATAATTGGGATGGAAAACTACAAATATATGTATGTTTGTGTATTTATGTATGAGTGTGTGTGTGTGTGTGTGTGTGTGTGCGCACGTTATATGATTTAACTGGTAAATATTCCTGGGTGGCTTACAAATATCAAACAAAAACAATGAAATCACAGATTTTACCATAAGACAAATAAATCAGCCTAAAATGTGTCAAAACACTAAAAAATTAGACTGTTAAGAACCAGATATAAAATGTAAACAGCAAGTGCAAAGGTAAAAATCAAAGATAAACACCTGCTGAAAGAGGAAAGTTTGGCATCTAGATATCACATACTGTATACCAGACAGATCTTGCTTGGGAAGACATTCCACAGGTGGGTGGGGGCACTGCTAAGAGCTCCTTTTTCTGGTAGCCATCCATCACACTGTTCTCTGATGTGCCCAGAGAAATTTTCTGAAGATAACCTTAATAATCAGACAGGAGTACAGTTCACCTTCCACATTTGTGGTTTTGACTTTTGCAGATGGGATTATTTGTGGGTTTGATTAATATGTTATCACTAGGAATCTCTAGGTCCTCCAGTGCAACTCTGCCCATAGAGTTGTGCTAGAGAACCTAGACGTTTTTAGAGAAAACACATCTCTAGGCACATGTAGACCCTCCAGCATTATTCTATGATCAACTTCTGGCATCTGCCATAGAGCAGATGACTACAGAGCTGCAGTGGAGGACCTGGAGATTCCTAGCGAGATGTTCTCTTAGATAAAATTAATAGTGGTGTTTTTTTTATTTGCAGTTTTTCCACATTCACAGGGGGTCCTTCACCCCTAACCTCAGCAAATATGAAGGGACCACTGTATATGGGAGCAAGTGTTTTATACACACACACACTAGCCCTAAGATGCATAGGGATTCAAAGGTTAACACCATCCCTTTGAATAGGGTTAAGAAATATACCTAAGATAGCTAAGAATTAAAACACAGTGGCATCACTGTCAATAAGGTTAAGAAAGTTAGGTGATAAGGGGGAAAAGGCAATAAGAAAGTCAGAGATGGACTATGAAGAAAGGGAGGATGCAACTCAACTAATGGAGAGCTCTCTCCAAATGATGTTTCTCTTGTGGTTGATGGAGAAAAGCTGAGGATAGAGTAACTTCAGTGGGCTGGAGCATGCACATTAGAGAAGAAAGAGCAGGGTTCCTACTGATACTACTGAGTTCTAGAACATTCTGATTGTGGGTCGGTGCAGGTACAAGAGGCACAGAGACCATGGGTCAGAGTAAACAGGTGTGAAAGAGCAGCGTGAGTCCACTCTGTCTGGAAGTGAGTTCAAACCCCGCCAGCTGCACAGCCCGCTCCAAAAGCAGACCATACTTACTCACTAGTGTCAACC
The DNA here is from genome assembly GCF_019175285.1 of Sceloporus undulatus. Taxonomy (NCBI): domain Eukaryota; kingdom Metazoa; phylum Chordata; class Lepidosauria; order Squamata; family Phrynosomatidae; genus Sceloporus; species Sceloporus undulatus. Next base: position 57,853,422 of record NC_056525.1, read on the forward strand.
AGTGCTTCCAGGAACTGGATTAACCCAGTTTCTTTTTGCTGCAGTCCAAAAGACTGGAGCATGGCTTTAGCATGGCTTCCGGCTACATTGGAGGTGTGTGTTGTCTAATTGGCATGCCTCCAAAGAAGCTGAAAGCCGCTTCATTTGGCCTGTCTGTTCCAGGCCCATGAAGAAAAAAGGGGCAGGAAACAAACAAATAAATATTGAATGTGACAGATACTCAGAAGGCAGAAAGCAAGGAACAAACAATAGCATGACACATGGTGGAAATAAGTGTGTGTTATTTGTTTAGTCATAAGATGAGAAACAGTGGCCACCACCACGCTATCACATGATAACATGGTAAAATACCCCGTATCTCAATTGTGTGTGTGTTCTGGGTGTGCAGACAGCAATCTTTACCTCCATAGTTCATCTAAATGGAATGCTGTCAGAAAGGGTAGTCTATGGCAGAGGTCATCTGCTTTTATGATTCCTTTTCATGGAAACCCTTGCAGGGTGACTTTATTATTACTTCACATATCTGCACGATCCCTGTGTTGGAAAATCCTCAAAGATCAGAGATTTATCAATTCAGTTTTACTATTTCACTAAAAATAGTGAGATATTGTAAAAGTGAAAATTCTATTTTACTATTTCAGTAAAAACAATAAAATTATTCAAATAATGTGCAAATTGGCCTTTTTTCCCTTTTTTTTTTTAACGTTGGGCTCATCCAAACTGGCCAAGAGAAGTAGTTATAGTTACATTTATCTTTTCCCACTAGACAAACAATTATTTGTTAATTACAGAATGTTTCAGGGTATTTATGTGTTGAAATGTTATTACTTTTCAACTTGTCAGGGCCTCAAGGTGCTGAACAACAGATAAAAACATTTTAAAACAAACTTAAACAATGTTTTTAAATGTTTTAAAACTATGCATAGTTAAAGCAGCCAGAAGCCATCCCTGCCCATGCAAAACAATAGTGTTAGCTACCCACTTGACTTAAGCTATTATCACATGTGCTCACCAACCTGTCCTGTGAGAGTGGTGGAACATGCAACAAGGCCACAATTGAGGATCTCAAATTTCTGGCAGACTCACAGGAGTGGCAGCAATCTTTCAGGTATCCTGAGCCCAAGCCATATGTGGCTTTGTAGTTCAAAATAACTGAATTGGGTTTAGAATCAAACTGGAAGCTGTTACAGCTTGTGTATCACAGAGACCTGTGACATGTGGTCTCTGAAAGGCACACCCAATAAGAGTTTGCTGCATTTTGCATTATACCTTTCAAACACTTTTCAAGGGCAGTGCCACATAGAGTTCATTGATGCAATCTACATGAGAGGTAATTAAGACATGAACCACTGTGGTCAAATGCGTCCTCTCTAGGAAAGGGTGCAGCTTGCACACAAACAAACACTAGGCAAAGGTATTTCCCTTCTTTTTTTATTTGTACCAAAAGAGCAGCTTTAAAAATAACTATACCTCCCAACGGATTAATGGACACCTTAGTAAGTTGTGACAATTGATGTTGGTCTGTCCCTTCACCATTTATCAGGTTGTTGTTGTTGCAATCCATAGCCTCATTCTATTTCATTCCCCCAAATGCCTTATTTCAATTATATTCAATTATTTTGTTCACAGGTCAGAATGAGAGTCCAGCCTCAAGCAAATGGCTGGGCACCTTGTTCTGACCTAAGAGGGAGCAACACGTGTCAGCAGGGGGTGCGCCAGGTGGCACAGTCGGATACATTTTAAACAACCACCCAGTGTCAGAATGGGGGGGCCTCCAGATCTTCTTGAAAGATCCAGAACAATCAGGGAATTTTTTAGTTTGCATTAAAAAGGGTACACCGTTAGTTTAGCACTGAACAGGCTGGAGATTGTCCTGTTTGTTAATGCCAGACTAGACATTTGGGCCATGCACTGTCTGGACTGCTCACTGAGAAGACAGGGAGAATGGATTAATTGGTCGTGCAGACAGGGCCAGAGACTGTGGAATTAGCTTTATTTTAAGGGAATGTTTGGACATGGAAGCTCTAGAAAGTGACATTCCATTACATTAGTGCAGCATCAGTCTTCATGACTTCTTATAAGGACTCAGCTTTAGTTTATTGGCCATCACTCTGTATTTCAAGTACTGTTTAAGGAAGTCTGCCACCTCATCTGATTTTATCAAAAGGAAAATCAAGCATGCTGATGGTACTTTGCTACAAAAGAATTTATGAATCAAATCTATGAAAGTGTCGACAGACAGTATGAAAATGTATGCATGTTTCATCTATGACAGTTCATTCAGACTTTCAAGTCACCAGTTGCTAGCCTTCTCAGACAAACATGTATGACTCAGACTTGAAAGCAAACAACTGATACAATAATCATACATAAAACAGACTACCAAAAAATTGCATTTTTAAAAATACAACATTGCATTCAGTTATTGAGGTCATGGAGCAGTCTTGCTGTACTTTCTTTATTTGCATCATTCACTTTGATAAAGGATTTGTCAACTCAGCCTTCAGGTGACAGGATGAAACATCTTATCTTTGTTATATAGCAACTATATTTGCTCCTAAGAGATTTGCTGAAGGTGAAACCATCTGGTTATCATTTGGATATGGGGCAAAGGACTAAGTCCTTGTTCCACAGTGAGGGTGGGTCAAAATGAGGCTCATTCAATGGCAAGAATATAGTTGTTGTACAATCAGTTATAAAACCCAGTCTGTATCCCACTTAGGAATATTTGTAACTAAACATTTATTAAATATATCTTTAATGGTGGTCTAAATTTTTTAAAAAATCAGTGACTGCCACTCTATATCTGCTCTTGGCAAATTGTTCATGTACCTGAACAAAAATAAAAATAAAGAACTCTTAACAGCATTCTGTGCAGGTATGCTGTTCAGATATCTCCTATATCATCACTTTCCTATTTAAACCCATTAAAGCTGTCAAGAACTAAAAGGATCATCCAAATGCCATTGATACCAACTGTTCACAGAACTGATGTCCTGATGTTTCTCAGACTTTTTCAGGATACTGCGCTTTCCTTTTAGGCAACAACCCTACTTCTCTACAACACCTATTTCTATTGTTTGTGCAGCAGCTAGCCAGCCAACATCATCTACCTCAGATGCACCTAGCTCACCACCTGCACCTCAGCCTCATGTGCAAGTATAGCAGTGGCAGCACCTCAGGCCTGCTCCACCCTCTTACCCGCACCAGCCTTACCACAGAAAGGAAGGCCAGATGGCTAGCTGCTTGGTTGCTGCTCCCAGGGTTATCAGGTGCAAAGGGAGCAGCAACCCAGTAGCTGGTCAAGCAGCAAATAAAAAACCTCTCAACTGTACCAGCCTTGTGGCAAATGCCAGCATGGGTGAAGGTTTTCTTGGCCACTGCTTAACCAGCTGTTTGGTCATTGCTGCCTTTGCACCCACTGCCCCCCTGGATCTTTCCACTGCTCCCAAGGGGATGGTACCACTTTGGGAATCACTATTTTTATAAGACATTTAGTACTTTTGTATATTACCACAGAATGCATTTACAGTCTTAGTGTGCATTACAAACTACACCTGCTAAAAGTCCTTGTACACAACTGTAAAACAGACCTTTCCCCTTTCATGTGTCTACCATACTGGCAAGCTAGACTACAGTATTATGCTGTTTATTTTGCAAACAGTAACAGGTTGTTATTGTTTTGTCATGTTTTCATGCAGCGATCGCATCAGACAGAAGTTTCTGTCTCTGATGGATCTCTGGAAGATAGCAGTGCTGAATTCCAAAACTTGGAAGAGGTATGTTAAAAGGGGAAAAAATGATAATGAGTAAACAACTGAACCTTTCATCAGATAATATGTTGGGTCCATACTAAGTCATGCTTTTGTCCGAGTGACATCAATGCTGCAAATTTCTGACCAAAGTAGGTCTCATTTATTTCAGTGTTAGCACAATGTGACATAGTCTGGATTCTGGACCCATGTTAGTATTTTTGTTAGAGAGAGACAGTGTGGTGTGATGCTTTGAGTGTTGGACTATGACTCTGGAGATCAGATTCCCTGTTTATCCATGGAAACTCACTTGGGCAAGTCACAGACTCTCAGCTCCAGAAAACCCAGTGATAGGTTTGCCTTAGGGTAGCCATAAGCTAGAAATGACTTGAAAACACACAACAACAAAAACAATGTTCTTAATACCAGTTCTAAGGGATGTGGTGGCTTAATGGTTAAGACACCAATTCAAATGATCCTAAGATCTGAAGGTTGGCAGTTCTAGGCCCAAGTGTCACATGATGGGATGAGCTCTCATCACTAGTCCCAGTTTCTGCCAACCTAGCAGTTTGAAAGCATGCAAATGCAAGTAGAGAAATAGGTACCACTTTGGTGGGAAGGTAACAGCATTCTGTGCAGTTATGCTGGCCGCAGGACCATGGAGTCATCTTTGGACAATGCTGGCTCATCATCTTGTCAAGGGAAAACCTTTACCTTTACCTAATACCAGTTCTAAACCAATCCCTCCTTTTTTTTCCCCTTAGGAAATGTTTGGAAGCATTTTTCATTCAGATGCACAAACAGCACTGTGAAATCATGAAGAATGCTTGTGTGATGACAAAAAAAATCTTGATGGCATTCATTTGTAAAGAAAGGTTTCTATGTCTGAAGAAACAAACAGTCAAGGACAATTGCCCTTATGCATTTTGGGCTCTAGACTATGGGTACCTTGGCAGCATGGAGCCCTTTCTTATGTGACATTCTATTCTTCAAAATCAGAGGAACTAACTCTTGGAGCAGTTGGCATGGACATCAGAAGGAACTCAGGGATTACCCTTCATCCATCCAGAATCAGCAGAGTTGCGGACAATCACTACTTCTCTCTACTTCCATTTTCCTTCATCCCATGCTTCAAGCAATGCTGATATACCCACAAGAATGTATGAAATACATATGCATACTTAGGAAATCTCAAGCATCAGACAAGTGCTTATAAGAGGGGCAGGAAAGAGAGACAATGTTGTGAGTGTTTGATCACCAGATAGAACGATCATGAGATGTGGCAATTTGGGTATGAAAGAGGCAGTTGTTTCTAAAGTGTGCACTGAACTTTTATAAACTTCACACAAAAAGTAAACAGGGCCCTGATGATGATGCCTATCTCTTTCTTACTGAAAACTAATATAATCTCCTTGAGGTTTATTTGAGAATTATGTGTGCCAGGATATTTGATGACTATCCATCATTTCTTGGAATTAGTTCTACATCTGCAGTGGTACTGAGCATCACCCAACTACTACCTAAAAGTAGTACTGCCTTTCCACTAGCCTTTTTTCTTCTTTTTTAGAAACCTTTCTATTCTGATGGGGGACAGTCTTATTACTTCTCATAGGAACTGCTTGCACAGACAGACCCTTTCAGGTTACTGTTTTGTTTTTGTTTTTTTACAAAATTAAGCTTATTTGACATAAATGTACACCAAAACTAGAAATGTTTTGTTATGGTCCGTGACTAGTTTTTTGTTTAGAAATCTCAGAAGAGTAGCTACTTTTATAGTATTTGGAACTTTAGCTTCCTATCTCCATAACTAAACAGTAAGATTTGGGTTAGGTTCATTTTGAGTATTAAAGTTTCTGAAGGGACCAATTTCCTGACATTGAGTGCCAGTCCCATACGTAATCAGTAAAGAATAAGAGAAGGATAAATTGTTCCTGCTAAATCCATTATTAAAAATATTTAGATTATAGCCATCTCAGTTGGAAAGCATCATCTCATATGCAGTTTAAGCTCAAGGGCAGCATTTGGTTTATTATCTAATCCTTCTTAAGCTTTGATTCCATTCAAATGCTAAATGGATTTTCTTTAATGTTTGCCACAGATGAAGAGAATCTACCTCTAAGGCAGACCTGCCTCCCTAGTTAACCTAGTAAAAGGTCTCTTTTTAAAATTGTATTTTGTAAATGCAAAGTAATTTTTATATAAAAATAAGAATGTAAACTACTGTTGATGTTGTTTTCTGTTGTAATACTTTTCTGAATCTCCAGTGTGTTGAATTTTTCTTTCTCATGACTTAAATATTCTAAAGTAAATCCTGAGATGTTCAAAGACATGAAGCGGGGAAAGGAGTCTGTACGTTCAGGTTATACGAAAATCACTGAAAATGTCACTGTGAGCATACTTTGAAGGGATCGAATCTTTCCAGAAACTTCCAAAGAAAAGTTTAAAAGAGCCAGGGAATTAAAGTAATTTGGGGAAAAATGAAAATAGCTGGTTTTTCAAAATATTTCATTCTTACAGATAGTGGAATATCACATAGATCTTGAGAGTGTGCTTAATGTAGTTAAGAATATATTATTTTGAAGGTGAATCCAAGTATTTGTTTAACACTTAAATTTATCTTCAAGAACAGAAAGAGATGTAAACTTGATAAGTCTGCTACACTGTACCTTCCAGATAAATGGTATCCAGTTGGCAATGAAAACAAAACTTCATAAATGTGATAAATACATTCTGTACCCCATTCACACTATGTTAAAAACTGGTTTGGAAACTGGTTTAAAAGAGGGTTGTTCATACTTGCACTGGTTTTTCCCAACCCAAATTTCAGGGGGTGGTGGCGCATATCCCCCTTAACCCGGTGCTTTTGAAGCCAAGGCATTTCCCATGTCTTTTCAAAAGCACTGGTTTTTTTTAGGAAGCTGCCAATGGGAACGCGCGGCCGATCCCATTTGGGGCACCCAGCGGCAAAGGGTAATGAACAGAGGGGTGGAACATACCCATCCCATCCCACAGGTCTTGGCAGCAAACCACCATTGTTTTTTCCCTCTCAGCACTTGCGGGGTTGGTTTGTGAAGATACGGGCTCTTTAAATCCAGTGGATTCAAATTTCCCACACTGTCAAGTGGTCCCTGTAAACCACCATGCAGCTGTTTTCCTCTTCTGCTGGTGAATTAGTCCCCTTATCTGCACCTGATGCCCAGATGTCTCCAAAGTTGGGGAACATAGTGTGGCTTGTGAGGGTTTTTTTTTTTAAGTTTAACTGTTTCTGCACACCTTTGCATTTGCCTGGCTTCCAGGGGAGTTCTTTGGCAAGTGTTGTTCAGAGGGTCTTGCCATTACCATCCTCTGAGGTTGAGACAGTGTGACCCTCCAAGGTTTCCCATATCTTGGATCAAATATTGATCACAACGGTAAGTGCAGTCAAGAAATTAGAAGACTAGGATTGAGAAGGGCAGCTATGTGGCTGTTACAGTTAAACTAAAAAGCATGATAATCTATCTTGCCAGTATGGTAGCTTCATAGCTGCTCTTCCCAATCCTAGTTTTCTTCTAGATATGAAAGAACTGAGCAAGATCCTAAAGTGTAAAGATATAACTGAACTGAACACGAAAGAGAGGATTGTCCAAACCACTGTATTTCCTATCACCCTGTAAGGATGTTGAGAGCTGAACAGCGAAGAAAGCCGATAGAAAGAAAATAAATTCATTTGAAATGTGGTGCTGAAGAACAATGGTGAGGATACCATGAAAAGTCAAGAAGACAAACAAATGGATTCTAAAACAGATCAAGCCCAAACTCTCCCCGGAAGCCAGGATGTTGTACTTTGGCCACATCATGAGAAGGCATGAATCACTGGAAAAGACAATAATGCTAGGAAAGGGAAGTAAAAAGACCACATGCTGACTCAATTAAAGAAGCTATGGGCCTGAGCCTCCAGGACCTGAGCAGACAGTGGAAGACAGAGGAGTATATCACACGATGCAAATTCATGTCATAACGTGAATGTGTTATCAGAGGAGATTCCTTTATATGGGCACTCCTTCCGTGGTGCTTCCGCAGTGATTCCAAAATGACCTCTCATTTTGGTAAAATTGGGGGAAAAAAGTGAATTCACAGAATTTGCTTTCAAGCTCACTTCGATTTCACTTTGAATTGGTCTGGTGTGGAAGATCACTCCGATGTTGCCCCCCCTTGGCCTTCATCCCCCTCCTCCTCCTTCATGCCATCTCGTCCTCTCTGCCACCCTGTGACCTATCCCACCATCCCCTGACTGCTCCTTCATCCCGATCCAGTCCCCAGTGACCCCGTGACCTATCCCATCACCCCCTGACTGCTCCTGCATCCGAACCCTGGCCCCAGTGACCCCCTGCAACCTATCCCATCATCCCCTGCCTGCTCCTTCAGTTCGATCCTGGCCCCAGTGACCCAGTGACCTATCCCATCATCCCCGGCTTGCTCCTGCATCCGAATCCTGGCTCCAGTGACCCCCGCAACCTATCCCATCATCCCCTGCCTGCTCCTTCAGTTCGATCCTGGCCCCAGTGACCCCGTGACCTATTCCATCATCCCCTGACTGCTCCTTCAGTCCGATCCTGGCTCCAGTGACCCCCTGTGACCTATCCCATCATCCCCTGCCTGCTCCTGCATCCAAATCCTGGCTCCAGTGACCTCCTACAACCTATCCCATCATCCCCTCCTGCTCTTTCAGTCCAATGAAGGATGACAAGCTATGGAGGGGGCAGGGAAGGAGGACAGCATCCAGACCTCCACGGATCATGCGCAAGGGTCCCAATTCAAATAAATGAATCCACATGGTATGCACCGGTGTGGTAATACAATTTGCACTCACTCCACTTTGCATGAATCCACATCACATGACTTGCCTTGCATTCAATTCCCCCTCGATTCGGAAGGGCAATGGAAGGGCAACCAGGTGTGACAAAACATTCACGTTACGACGTGAATCTGCATTGCTGAATCAGGAGTCACCCCGGATCTGAGCTCCAAAAAGCCCCATGTGATATACTGCAGAGGGTCTTGCAGATGTCTCATTCACAGGATCTACATGCATTGAGGTTGACATGAGGGCAGTTAACAACAATTGCATAATTATGTTAAACAGGGTAATCTCAATGCAAATAACTACAGGCTAGGGGAGATTTGCACCTTTACAACAGCATCTTTATAACAGCATCCTGCCTGCATCTTCAGTAGAGGCGGGAAGTAAATTATCATTATCACCATCATCATCATCATCATCACCACCACTAACCATTTACAGGCTGAACACTGGTAAAAAATGAAATGCCCCACAGTGAAGGCAGGGAAGATGAGGAAGACGTTTATGTTTCTTAAGGCAGGTTGCAGCATACAATAGGACCCTTCTTCAAATGTCAGGGAGGCCTAATACCTGTTCTCTATCACCCTCACAAACATTTAGGATATATTCATGCAAACAACAACAACCCAACATTTGCCTAATCTATGTAAATTACTAAACTGTTTAGTTTGCCACAAGTATGTGTGACAACATCACAGCATTATATGCACAGTAGTTGGCCAACCTGTTGTCATGACACAATAAATATTTGCACCGCAAATATGCATGCTTCTCCCTTGGCCCAGCAAATGCCTCACTTAAGTCTATACTAACCATGTGTTAGCGATATACTCCTCTCTATTAAGCAAATGTATTGCCATCCAGTTGAGATTCTGCTGATTCTTTTATGGGTTTTGTGTATATAAAAATTTCCATATTTTATGATTCCTCTATCCTTAAAAATTGCAGAAGAGTTTTTTGTTAAGCTCAAGAAAGATTTTCCTTTTCTTTCACATCCTAGTTTTTGAAGCGTGTGCTTAACACTTAGCCTTAGTTGGTTTCGGTGATTCAGAGTCTGACTTTTAGTTGGTTCTACTGATAAACAAATTAATCAACTTAATTCTATCAGACTAATTAAGGGAAGTAACAGAACTGTTCCATTCTGCTTTGTTCAGACTTTCCCTGGAGCACTGTGTTCTCAGCACTAGTTCAAGGGTATCAGTATTCTGGAATGGGCTCAAGGAAAGGAGACCAACAGGATAAAAGGTCTGGGAAATAAAACAGAATAGTGGAAGGAGTTAGACACGTTTAGCATTCAGAATAGCAGACTGAGAGGTTATACATCAGCCTTCTTCAAATGGGTTGCTGCACAACTGAAAAACAGATCACGGAATAGGGATTCAGCCTGAGTTAGATGGGGTTACACTCCTAAAAACACAGGTTCAGTTTGATTCAGCCCTGAGCTTGGAGGCCCAGGTTTTAGCAATGATCCTTTCATACTACATTTATAGCAGTTTGCTTCCATTTTAACTGTCATGGCAAGATCTTAGTCAATCTTGGGGTTTGTACTATGGGAAGCCACTAGAGCTCCCTGGCTGACAACTTTAAACCCTCCCTAAACGATTAGTGTCTGAATCATGATTTTCTAATCATTTTCCATGGCTAATTGATTTTCTACCTTATCTTGCACTAGAAAACTTTTATCCCCTCTATGTTTTCAGCATCAAGAAGAGTGCTGCAGGAGACAAAAACTAGAATACGTACTTGTGCTTTTAAAATGATGATGATGATGATGATTCAGACATTTGTTATCACTATTATTGTTTATGCTATTTATTTCATTTGTAGGCATCCTTTCTTCCAGAAGGGGCTCAAGGCGGTTCACAGGTAAATTAGTTTATATTATAAGATTATATCCACCTTTCTCTCAATAATAAGACTCAAGGTGGTTAACAAAACCTTTTAAAAATTCAGATTATTATTATCTCATCTCTCCTTGTGGACTGAGACGGACAGATAGATATACTGCAGTTCCCAGAATTCCATAGCAGTGAGCCATGGCAGTTAAAGCGCTCTCAAAGCGGATTATTCCTGCAGTGCGGTGATGAATAATAACCGCTTCATTACTGATTAATGAGAGGCCGCCTCTCTCTCTCTCTCTGTCTCTGTCTCTCTCTCTCTCTCTCTCAGTCTCTCTCTCTCAGTCTCTCTCTGTCTCTCTGGCCTTCCCGAACAAGCACAGCGGAACGCGACGAAATGCCGCCGCTGCCGCCCGCCAGCCCCCGCGGGCTCTTGTGGCTGCTGGGGCTGGGCCTCTGCGGGGCGGCGGCTGCCCTGATGGCGGTGGCCCTGGCCCGGACTTATGGCACCCGCCGGCCCCCGACGGCGGAGGCCCCTGCTGCGCTTCGGAAGCCGCGCCTGGCTGGGCCTGCCTTCTCTGCCCAGGAGAGGCAGGAGCTCAAGGAAGCCCTCCGAGGTAAAACGGAAGGAGGAGGAGCAGGACAAGCAAACCAGTCCATGGCCCCCTCAGGATGGGAAGAGGCTCCACGAGGCAGAGACTCAGAACAGCCAGGGAAGGCAGCCGGGGGAGCCAGCTGAGCAGACAGCTATCAGTCTATCTACCTACCTATCTCTGTCAATCAATTAATCAACCAATTTCATCTATCTATCTATCACTCTATCTGTCTCTATCTATCAATCTATCTGTATCAGTCTGTCTGTCTATCTGACTGGGACACCGCCTTGAGTCCTTATGTTGGGAGAAAGACGGGATATAAGAAAATAATAATAATAATAATAATAATAATAATAATCAGTCTATCTATCTCATCTGTCTGCCAATCTATCAGGCAATCTTTCTATCTATCATCTATCTTTCTAGCAGTCTATTTATCTATCTATATCAGTCTGTCTATCAGTCTATCTATAAGTCTATCTATCTATCTATCTTTCTGTCAGTCAATATATCTATCTATCTATCTATCACCAATCAGTCTATCTATCTATCTGTTTGTCTGTCTATTTATGAAGCAGTCTGTCTGTCTGTCTATCAGTCTATCTTTCTTTCTGGGAGTTTTTGCCCACCTTTCTCCCAAAATGAGCTTCAAGGAATATATCTGTATGTTTCTGTTTAAAAACTAACAGAAGTACTGAAGAAGGTCTGGAGGAAGCCATGTAAACCCACTGGGTGACCTTGAGCAAGTCACACTCTCTCAGCCTCAGAAGATGGCCATGGCAAGCAAATTCCCCTCTGAAGAAACTTGCCAAGGAAACCCTAGGATAGGGTTACCTTAGAGTCACCATAAGTAGGAAACGACTTGAAGGCACACAACAACAACAACAACAACAACAGGAAAGTGTATTTCTTCCCATATTACATTTCCAAAAGGAAAGATAAGGGTGTATTCTACATTAATGCTACTATTATAAACACATTGGCTTCAGTCCAATTGTTAACTAAAGCAGATCTACTGAGTCAGTAGAGACTTAGGGTGCATCTACACTGTAGAAATAATGCACTTTGACACCACTTTAAGTGCTGCAGCTCCATCCTGTGGAATCCTAGGATTTCTAGTTGTGCGAGGTCCCAAAGAGTGTTGGTGTTTTAGTTGTGCGCTTTCAAGTCGTTTCTGATTTATGGCAACCCTAAGGTGAAACCATCATGGGGTTTTCTTGGCAAGTTTCTTCAGAAGGGGTTTGCCATTGCCATCTTCTGAGGCTGAGAGAGTGTGACTTGCCCAACATCTCAGCCAGGATTTGAACCCTGCTCTCTTGAGTCCAGTGCTCAAACCACAAAACTACAAATGCCAGGATTCTGTAGGATGGAGCCATGGCAGTTAAATTGGTGTTGAACTACATGATTTGTACAGTGTAAATGCAGCCTTACTCGGCACTTACATGAGTTCCTATTGATTTGGCCCCATTCTATTTGGAACCAACACTTAGATTTAGGCCATTTCTTTCCTCATATGAAATCATACTGAGTTTGATTGAGTTAGCCTCCAAATAAATATGATTATTATTGCAGCCAACTTGTGCGGACGTGTCATGCAAGCTATGCCTTATGAAATGTCCTCTTCTACTCATCTGTTAAAGGTGGAGGATCCCTTACTGCTTTTTTTTTCAGGTGATCCCATTAAATACACACCTGTCTTCTTTACTTGCTCCTCCTCAGCCAAACCCGCAGAAGTGTGTGATCAAGGGGGAAACAACATTCTGTGTGAGAAAACTGAATATGAAAAATCCAGGGTGACGAGATGTCCTCCTTTTCCAGCACATGTCCTCCATTGCCACCTTCTGTCCAAGAGGAATTTCAAAATGTCCCCCATTTTCAATATGACTATGAAGCATGACTTTATATTTCTAGGAGGGTTTTTAGATTTTATTTTGTGATGCCCTCTATTTTTCTCAAATGTCCTTCGTTTTGTGGTACCTCAGCCTCCTTTGTGGTTAGGACATCTGCAAAAAATCCTTTCTCCTTTCACACTCTTTCAATTAGGAAGGTGTGGTAAGTACAAGTTTTGCCAATCTGTCCTCCATGCGCGCTGTCTATATTAGTTGGTGAACCATTCTGGTAGATACCTGTTTTATTATTGAATAGTGCTTTACTAATGTAAAACACACAATAAGAAATAAAATGATATATTGTAATTCTGTATTTTTAGGCCTTTAAAGAATGTTTTTGGGGGACTGTGAATATAGATTTTCAGCCACCATGTAACTGTAACAAGTTAGTTTGCAAAGCCACAAGTGCAAAGATGAAATGAGGCGAAAAAGTGCTCCTTTCTTCAAAGTCTTTGTGTCTGTTTCTGTTTGTTCTGGTAATTCAAGACAGGAAAGTTATAGCTTGCCTTCATTTTGCAACCACCCTTTAACTATACTGTAGTCCTTTTTCTGCACTGCTGGCCCAGCTTCAGTGTTTGTTATGCTTATGGCTTATCACAGTGTTTTTCAACCAGGGTTTCCCAGAAAACCTAAGTTTCCATAGGTTTCTAGGGGTTCTATGAGAAATTGTGATTAAAAAAATAAACTATTTAAAAGCTGTATTGTTGTAATGTAGCACTTTGCCTGTCTGAGAAAACCTCAAAATCTCTTCTCTTGTATTTTATGTAAGGTGCTATCAGAATACAAACAGTCTCCTTCTCTGAAGATGATCAGAATATAACAGCCCTGGCAGAATTTGAGCCATATATTCGCAAAGGTATTTGACTTTAGGTTATTATTTTGACAGAGAGAATGGCATGTGTGACACAGAAGATCTGATTGTTGTATGGTTAAAGAGTGCTTGGAATTCATTATTGTTATAATTTTTACTTGATGTGATTGAAGTAGTAAACTGACAAAATGAGATTTATTATTCAGTAAAGTGCAAATGACAAAAGATAGATTTGGTACTGAATAGAATACTGCTGCTTAATTAACTGAAGCAGTTGTAAAGCATTTTTAAAAAATATTTATATAATGTATTAAGTTTTTATATTAAATATTTTTTCTAAATTATATTTATCACTGTGTGATTGATTATACAGAAGGGCTACAGCTCATCAGAGCATTTTTTTTTTTGCATACAGAAGATGTCCGGTTTGTTCTCCATCATGACCAAGTAGATCTGTCTGAAATCCTGGAGAGCTTCTGCCGGTCACTTTAGGAGTGCAGAACTGCTGCACTTTACTATTAGCTATGCTTTCTGGAAGTTAAAACCCAAAACATCTGCAAGGACAAAGGTTCTTTCTCTGGTCACAGACATTCAGTGCTGAACTAGATGAATTAATGGCAGCTCCATATATCCTAAAGTTTAGAAGATTTTTTTTAAAAAATCAGACTTTGATCTGACTACAGATCAGTTATGATGCAAAGATGTATGTAGATACACTGCATCAACACGCAGACTGAGCTCAGAAAAGTTGTGGGAAAGTTCATGTAGCATAGGAAAGTTGGGCCCATTACAAACGGGCACCCTAGGACGGACTCAGTCCGTGCTAGGGTTAGAAAGGGGCATCTCTTCCAGACGCCCCTAACCCTAGCACAGACTGAGTCCGTAACAAATGGTGGCGGCCATTCCACACGGCCGCTGCCATTTTAACGTAATGGACGCTCTGCATCCGCACATCGTGCGGCAGAAGTGACGCCACGAGTGCGTGGCTAGCGCCTCGCAGCGTCACTTCTGGGCCGCAAGAAGGAGCGCGATTTTCGCGCTCCTTCTTTGCTGTGTCCGGGAACTGCGCCGTTTGGCTGCTGCGGTTCCCGGACACAGCAACCGGTGGCGGCAGCAGACTGCCGTATTTCGGCGGTCTGTAACCCGCCTTGGTGTAGAATAGTTGCTAGCAGCACAATCCTATATGTTTAAGTACTTGGGCAAATCCTAAACTTTCACTAGAAGTGAAGATGGCTAAACTGAGGCTGTCATACTTTGAATTTATTATGAGATTACCTGATATTGGAAAGCAATGTGAAAAGAGGGAGATTGTACTGCAGGTGGATTGATTCAATCAAGAAAGCTACAACCCTGAGTTTGCAAGACATGAGTGTGATGACTGGGGCTCCCGGTTGTTACCACAAATTCATAAGGTTTCCATAAATCAGTCAACTTGACAGCAGACAACAATAACAACAACCAAATCCTATTGAATTCAATTCCACAATAAATGTATATAGGATTGCAGCTTAAGAATAGTTTTTTAAAAAATAAATTCATTAAATTCAAACAACAAACATGAAAAAAATCAATAAAGACAACTTTAACAAACATGGATATAAAATGACAAAACACGAATTTAATACAGTGCTCCCTCGGGTTACGAAATTAATTCGTTCTGCGGCTAATTTCGTAACCCGAAAAACCTTCGTAACCTGAATTGCCATAGGCGCTAATGGAAAAAATAGCTCTCTGCTGCCCTCCGGTGGCGGAAAATAGCGCCGAGGTTTTTTCGTAACCCGAAAAAACCTTCGTAAGCCGAAACAATAAATCCCTATGGGATTTTTTCGTATCCCGAAAAATTCGTAAGCTGGGTAATTCGTATCCCGGGGTACCACTGTACTACCTCTCCTGGCTTGATTAATCTATTATTTTTAACATTAAATTCCTCCTTTTGCAGGTCTCCATGCATTACATTACTATACAAATCATTGTTTTAATCTTGAATTTCAAATTATATTTAAAAATATATAATTTTAAGAATATGAGAGCATAACCAAAAATTGTCTGAACTCTATTCCAAAATTGTTTTAGATAGGTATGTATAAGAGTGATGTAAGTAGGTCACTCTTTCTTAACCTCAGCTCTTCACCTGCATTGTAGTGATAAGGAGGTATTCGCACTCTATAGAAATGTGCTTGGTAAAAGATTTGGTAAATATTGGTTCAAAAGGGATATTAACAATGAGAGAAAGAGAAGAGCTAAGTAAACAAGGACACACATTTAACTGGATAGAATACTTTCAAATCAAATCTAAATTCAAAGATGATATAAAGAATAGAGGGATTGAAATAATAATAAATGAACTCGATGATATATGGTGGAAACCACAAAGAAAAAAGATAGCAAAATTCTACAAGATATTACTAATGAGAGATCTTGAAAAGGAGATAATAAAAGAAAATATGGTAAGATGGGCACGGGATATAGGACATCCAATCCCATATGAAGAATGGCTGAAGGCCTGGGACAAGACAAATAAATTCACCGCCTCACAGTCTCTAAAAGAAAATCATCTCAAAATATCCAATAGATGGTATTTCACACCAGCTAAAATAAAATATATATATAAAATACCTAACTTAAAATGTTGGAGATGTGGGGAGAAGGAGGGCACGATGTGGCATATGTGGTGGTCTTGTAAAAAAGTCAAGAAATTTTGCTTTAAGGTTCATTCTGTGATACAAACAGCATTTTCTTTTCAATTTAACATGTCTCCAGAGTTCTATTTACTGAATATGTTGCCAAAGATGGAAAAAAAGATGGAAAAAAAATATTGGAGATATATTATATTTAGTTACTGCTGCAAGACTTGTGATAGCACAAAATTGGAAGAGCAGTAACCCACTACAAATAGAAGAATGGATGATAAAGACACAAGAAATGAAGGAAATGGACAGATTGACAAAATTGCTAAATAATAGATTTGAATTAGAATTAAATGATGAGTGGTTACCAATAGCACAGACATGGGAAAGGTATTTGATATAAAGAAAGATATTTTGATATAAATTTGATGTATGTGAAATGAGGTAAAAATGTGTGTACATTTTTTTCTTTTTATTCAGAAACAGTTGTTTTTGTTAAATTGATTATAATCAAGTATAAAAAACTGAGAATGTAAATAAGACTAAGATGTGAAATGAGCAACTCAAAATAAAAAATAAATTAAAAAAAAAAGAAATGTGCTTGGTAAGATCATAGATGTAAAGGCCTTTGAACATTCAGTCAGCTTTTATTAATTCAAATTATATTAAATGCTGTGTGCAAGAACTACAGCTGTTATATGCAAGTGAATTAAATTAAAGGTTATGTTTCCCTTCTCTGGAATTCTGAAATCCAAAGTATTTCAAAAATCAGAACTTTTTCATTAGTGGCTGAGATAGTGACAACTTTGCTTTCTTGTTTTCAAGAGTGTTTTTGGGGCAGATAAGAAAGCAGATAGTTATTTTCATTGTTGTAGCTGTGTACTGGTTTTTCCAGATGTTACAGAAGTCTGGCAACAGAAAAGGGAATCTGTAAATGCAGAGTTGTTTATACTTTTTCAAAATATATTTCCCACATTGGATATGATGGTAAGGTGTGGAGGCAGGAGAGTTGTGGAGTATTCTTCTCCTTTGTCCTTCAGTTAATCATTATCTCACATGAATTGTAAAAGATTTAAAACTTTACTGAATACATCTGAACTGTCTCCCCTCAGCGGTGTATCCAGATCATAGGTTCAACATTTCAAACAATCCTAAGTATTTTTCTTATTTTTCTTTTTCCTCTAGCCTTTCCTGGAGTGTTTTCTGCAACATTCATTCATCATGAAGTTATTGGAGGATATAGTCACCTGTTTACCATCCAAGGGTCTAACTCTCAACTGCAGCCCTACATGTTGCTTGCACATATAGATGTAGTTCCAGCTTCCCCTGAAGGCTGGGATGTTAGTGACCCTTTCTCTGCTGAGGAGCATAATGGGTTCATATATGGAAGAGGAACACTGGATAACAAAAACTCTGTCATGGTATATGCATTGTAAATTTACCTTTTGGAGAATGCAAAATGTTTATGAGAGGCAGATATGCATGAAATGTAATGTCCCATAAGATGTAGAGATGGCCATTAACTTGGACATATTTAAAAACAATTTAGAGAAATTCATGGAGAGTGAAGCTTACCCTTTTTCTCTTTTATTATTTAATATGATGTTTATGTGTTTGTTGTTCTTCATGTTATTCTGTTTTATGTAATTTATGGTAAAAACCATCTCTCTTTTTATGATGGTCTGTGAATAATAAATTATTGATTGATCTGTTTGCATTCCACAGGGGATTCTACATGCACTGGAATTCTTACTGAGACGAAATTACCGGCCACAAAGAAGTTTCTATATTGGCCTTGGGCATGATGAAGAGGTATTTTTATGACATACAATATCCACCATACTTGTGGCATTCAGTGCCACAGTTTGCATGTTGGGTGCAGGATTTTAGTAGTTCTTAGAATGAACCTGTACAGTTCATTTAGATTCTACATTTTTGATACAAGTGGCTTGAGGCATAATGGTCTTTCCAGTCGAAGATAACTTTATAGTAGTTGCCTTTTTCTAATGAAGCATTGGATGCTTGCTGCTACCTGATGCAAAATAGTACGATAGTGGCTTGATATCATGAGATCCTGTTATGTTTTTTTTTTCCAGATAGGTGGTCAAAAAGGAGCAAAAAAGATTGTGGCTGAGCTGGAATCTAGAGGGTTAAAACTTGCTTTCCTGCTTGATGAGGGAAGCTTCATCTATGATGGGATCGTCACAGGAATAGAGAAACCTGTAGCTCTGTAAGTAAGTTTACCACAAGAAATGTTACTGTTACTCTTATGAAACAATAGGGAGCTGGAAGCCATGCCTAATGAAATGCAAATAATTCAGACATTATCTAACAGTAGATTCTTATCTACCCTTTGTTTGGCCCTTCTCTAGAGTGTTAAAAATGTATAGTGCACCCCATCTTGCTTTATGATAAATATAAATGACTGACCACAGAAATATACTTAGTCAAAATGATTCCAGCCAAGAAGACAAACAAATGGGTCCTAGAACAGATCAAGCCAGAAATCTCCATGGAAGTCATGATGACTAAACTGAGGCTGTCATACTTTGGACACATCATGAGAAGGCATGACTCATTGGAAAAAACAACAATGCTAGGAAAAGTGGAGGGAGGTAGAAAGAGAGGGAGGCCTCATGCTAGATGGATAGACTTTATTGAGGAGTTTGCAAGTATGAGTTTGCAAGTACAAGTATGAGTTTACAGGAAGTCTTGGAGATGTCTCATCCACAGGGTCTCCATGGGTTGGGATCGGCTCAAGGGTGTTTAATAAAAACAAATGGAATAATATGTATGCATTTGGAGTCCTGTTTTGGGGATACTGGTATTCGTTTTAAAAGGCTCATCCATATTACTGAAAGGAGCAGGATAAATGGGCAATGGAGTCATTGGATTTCAAACAGGTGTGAGGCTTTTCTGTTTTGAGCGGACCAGAAAAGAATTATTATAGTTCCTATTGTGTTACACAGCATAGCAGTGTTGTGAACTGATCAAAAACGACAAGCATGATACACACTTTTTGTGTGTTTTTATTTTTTGAGTAGATAAAAAAATTCTAAATAGAATCATCAGTAAAGTGGCAAATGCTAGACCTGATTATCAAAAGAGGCATATTTGATAGAGAAAAAACCTGCTGTGAATTTCATTAATGCATTTTCCTCCACTTATCAGAATAGCCATCACAGAAAAGGGTGCAATTACAGCACATTTCGGTGTGACGTCAGTGCCAGGCCATTCTTCTGCACCACCTAAGAGGACAAGCATTGGTATTCTTTCTGAAGCAATGTCCAGGTCAGTGTTTAGGGAGTCCCTATACCAGGAGAAAGGCAGGATATGAATAGTTGTTGTTGTTGTTATCTGTCCCAGTAGCAAATTTCTAAGACAATGTGATTCATGTCTACTCAAATGAAAGTCCCCTTAGGTTCAGTTAGAACTTCTTTCCAGGTAAGGCCAGGGTGGGTGGATGACCAGATGAATGGTGGAGGGAGTTTTTGACTGTGGTGTGTGTAAGATGGGAACCAGAAAGGAGATGTGATAAACTGGCCAAGAGCATCTTCATGAGGCTGGAGTGTTAAACAGTGTTATAATTTCCCACACTTTCATATGGTCATCTACCCACCCTGGCCTGAGGCAGTATCCTTCCTCCTGCCCTTGTCTCTCAATGACCATAGTTAAAACTGAAGTTGTCACCTCATCACTATACCCACAAGTTTTGCATTTCTGTGGCTACTCAGGCAGTCTAAATATAAAGGTCCTTCCTGGGCAGTAGTTCACTCTACGAATTTGAGGAAGTAGATCTAATCTACCAAAATGCATGCTACCACTTCTTTCAACAATTAGTCTCAAAGGGGCTACAGGATCCCTTTGGGTACCCATATTCCAGACTAACATGGCTATGCCCTTGATTTTTCCAGTTGTTGTTGTGGCCTCTAGGTGTGTTACTGCTTATGCAACTGGTTGTAAAAAGCCTGAACTACCAGTTTTATAACAGGTTGTGCAATTGTAAACTATGCTGACTCTCCTCCACCCTCCAAGACATGGCATCCACAAATACAAAATCATATATCCTAGCCAGAATGGCATTTATGCTACAACTTCTTTCACACAGTTAGTCTCAAAGATGTTACAAGATCCCTTTGTGTACTGATACTTGAAACCAACGAGGCTATGTCTCTGAATAAATGTAACTGGATGGCCTTAGGAATGTGAATATCTGGTTAGATAAGCCCTAGCTATAGAATAGTGTTAACAGTTCATGGTGCAAATCTGTTGTCATTCCAGTATTGTAGAATTTTAGATTATAAGCTTGTCAAGGCATATCAGGACTGTGGCAGTGGCCCAGATCAGGCTGTGCCTGTGCAGTTGCCACAGTCCCGGCATGATCGGGTTGGGAGAGGCCTATGGCCACTGTTTTTGCCCTGTCTGCATGACCCCTTAGACATGTATGCAGAGACCATATTCCAAATAATTTTTGCCTCTCATCTGAGAGGACACTGCTTCCATTTCCTTAGTGAAATGTGTGTGCATGTATGTGTCTTTAAGTTGCCTTGTCAATTTATGGTGACCCCATGAATTTCATAGAATTTTCTTGGACAAAGAATACTAAGAAGTGGTTTTGCTACTTCATTCCTCTGAAATATAGCCTATAGCACCTGTAATAGGGTGAAAAATAGCTTGTATGTCGTTGTGGAGGTGGCTCTAAAAAAAAACCTGCCAGTGTTTTCAGACTTCCAGAAAGCAATATAAAATATGTATGTTTGTTTTTTTAAGAAATGCATTTAGGAACCTGTTACAATAGAAAAGATAAAGGTTTATTTTATAGTACATAGAACTATAGAAGGAAATGCTGTGGATATAGTATATCTTGATTTCAGTAAGGCCTTTGACAAGGTTTCCCATGACATTCTTGCAAACAAGCTTGTAAAATGTGGGCTAGACAAAGTAACTGTTAAATGGATCTGTAATTGGTTGACCGACTGAACCCAAAGGGTGCTCAACAATGGCTCCTTTTCATCCTGGAGAGAAGTGACCAGTGGGGTCCCACAGGGCTCTGTCCTGGGCCCAGTGCTATTCAACATCTTTATCAATGACCTGGACGACAGAATTGGGAGCATACTTATCAAATTTGCAGATGACACCAAATTAGGAGGAATAGCTAATACTCCAGAGGACAGGATCAACATTCAAAATGATCTGAATAGACTAGAAAGCTGGGCCAAAGCTAACAAAATGAAATTCAACAGAGAAATGTAAGGTATTGCACTTAGGGCAGAAAAATGAAATGCACAGATATAGGATGGGGGACACCTTTCACATGTAGCCAGTGTGGTGTGGTGGTTTGACCACTGGACTATGACTCTGAAGACTAGGGTTCAGATCTCTACTTGGCCATGAAAACCTGCTAGGTAACCTTGGGCTAGTCATACTCTTTCAGTCTTGGGGGAAGGCAATGGCAAACCCCTTCAGAACAAATCTTGCTGAGAAAATCCTCTGATAAGGTGGCCTTAGAGTCATCATATGTCAAAAACAACCTGAAGCCACATGAAAACAACTGAAATATTTAATTCATATGTGTCATCTTTGTTTTGTAATTTGCTTATTTATTTCATGGAAGTATTATTAGATTGCAAGTCTATCTAGGCAGGATTTGCCATCTGAAGTGTTGTTTACAAAACTTAGTTCTCTAAGCAGAAAAAAATTACTACTGCTACCATTCCACTACAGTACTGTTATGACTACTGTTAATCAAAGGCCGCTTTAAATGCATTCGTTATTAACCTGGATAAACAGAGCGATACAATGGAGTGTTTATTTCTCCTTCTGCATTTCTTCTAGGCTGGAGCAGAATCCCATGCCAAATATGTTTGGTCATGGAGCTGAACTCAAGATGTTTGAGGAATTGGCACCAGATGTAAGGATTCAGCCATTTGTGCCCTTTTACTTGTTTTCACTGAAGTAATCATAATATGAATAGTGTTAGCATTATTAGCCAGTACTAATTACATGTTGATATGTCATTTTCCTGGTCTTCTAGGAGCTATTGAACAGGTCACCAGAGAAAATAATAGATTTCATCATCATTTCTCTCTCATACTGTTCACAGGAGTCTTTTCTTTCAGCAGGGGTTGAGCAAAGCCCTTCAGCATTTTCACACTGATTTTTCCTTTTCTGTTTTTTTTAAAGGTGTATGCAACCCTTAGGGGACACAGTGGGCAATTTTAACGTGTTTTTGGCCCACCTGACCTATTTTAGGACTGGAAGGACACTTTCCCAAAAGGGGAAGAAACTTGTGGTGCAAGCGCAAGAGCTACCTTTTGAAGTTCAGGAAAGGCATACGTAGCTTCCTGGGCCTCTAGAATCTGCCCACCCATGCTTTAAATTTTTTCCTATTAACTACTTAATACAGAAATTTATATGCCATTTCCTCCATTAAGGATTGCTTAATACAGCTTACAAAAATTATAAACATCATAATCATCCATAATTAAAATAGTGAACAGTTGTTCAAACATAAGACCAAAGCAATATTTAGCATTATGGGAGCAAGGGCTGCAGTCATCTGTTCTTGCAGTATCACATTTTGCTTCAGTTAGTTCCTGGCTGGACTAGTTTAGCAGTTGTTATATCTGACCCAGCAGTCTATTATGATTTGTGCTTTTCCTCCAGAGTAAGATTGCAAACTCGCTTTTAAAGCATAATTTGTAATCCTTGTTTGAAAGGCAAGCATAAATCATTATTTAAATAGAGCATCAAAGTATGGTTTGCTGAAGTTAAAAAAGCTGAAGTGGGTTGGGGGGTGTTTCATGCAGAGGAAATGGTCTGGATTATGCTTCATACACTTAACCATTCCTAACTTGCAAGACCATTTTCAACAGTGCTTTCGAATGGTAAATGTTATGTCAGAAAACACCCTTATTTGAAGCAGATTTTCTGGTATGTATTAACTTTTTCTCCCCTCATTATTCAGTTTAGGTTCCCTCTCAATGTTATCATGTCAAATTTGTGGCTGTTTGCACCTCTAGTTGGCAGGTAAGAAAGAGGCATGGTACTTAGTTGTTTTTAACTATTTTCAAGAAGGCTTAGAAATAATGGTATTGTGGAGTAATTTACTTTCCCAACAACAATGTGGCCATTGCTGAGGGAAATGTTCCCCCATGAATGGCCAGGCTGTGTAGCTGGCTGCCTAATAAGGCTTTTGTAAAATAGCAACTTTATAGGTTTAGTTTGTTATGAATACTCTGAAATAGCATGCTTCTGTAAGTACTGAAATGTCCTGTCTGGTAGGATGAGTGTTAAGGTGGATGGCAGTTTATAGAGCTTAAGAGAATATATGCCTACCTCAAGTTATAGCAATCTAAAATTGTCCACATAAGACAAGGGGGAAGGAGAAGGCAATTGAGACAGGGTCAACAGGCAGAATATGCATTTATTTAAGCAGACGGGGTTTATTTAACCAGAGGCCACTCCCGTCTTGATCAACACAGAACTGTGGCAGCCACTCTCTGCGGTCCCAAGAGTGCCCACTTCTGTGGGCCCAAATGAGCCATGAAAAAGCGTGGTAAAAAACTGCGCCTTTCACGGCTAGTTTTGTGCCACATTCGCCGGCCTCAGAGGGATCTGCGGGTGTGCATGATCTGCATACTCTGCCCCTGGGTTGGCCCAACAGTGGCCCTTTGGGGCTGTCTGTTTAATAGAGTTAGAGTGCAACTTTATTAGGAATTGGGTGGGAGAAGTGAGTTGTTTTACTGTTGTCTGCTGATTTTTGTTTTTAATACCATTAAATTAACATTCCTATTCTGAAGTTTTACACCAACTAAGAGAAACCTGTAAATAGGCATTTTATCATTCTTTAAGTAGTGCACCCACATCATATGTGGGTGTGCTATACGTGGCTTTCAGTTTACGCTGAAAGCTGCACGTTGGAAATGGTAATGGCATGCCTGCGCCGTACATACTGCTCCACACGACATGCATGAGCCCCATTATTTTCAGTGGGGCTCAAGCATACACACTATTTGCCTTATGCAGGGTGTGTGTGTGTCTGGAACGGATCCCCCACGTAAGGCAAGGGACCACTGTACATGCATTGGCATAAAATTAATTCAAATAAATGGTGGCCATAGACTTAGAATCATAAAATTTGGTTAGAGTTGGAATATATCCAAGAGTCAACTAGTCCAACCCCTTATCAGTGCAGGAATCCACATCATTCCTAAAAGATGACCATTCAATGTCTGTTTAAAAAATGTGAAGGAGAGACTACCATTTTTCTGAGGTAATCTTTGAATACCTCTTACTGATATTATTTCTAATATTAAGTTGAACTCTCCTTTCTTGTAATTGGGATCCATTACTTTGAGTCATACCCTCTGAAATAGCAAAACAAAAGGCTTGATCCTCCTCCTATATGACAGACGTTTGAAGATGGCTTTCATATTATGCTCAAAATTCTGCAACATAAACTCCAACCATACATGGAGAGAGAAATCCCAAAGTTCCAAGCAAGGTTCAGAAAAGGAAGAGGCACTAGATACCACATTGCAAACATCTTATGGCTAATGGTGCTCATGAGAATATAGAAGCTTACATTTATCTCTGCTGAAATTCAGTTTGTTTGTTTTGTACCATTTCTGCTATTGGTTAAAAGTAAATTTGAATTCTGGTTTTGTCTCGTGAGCTATTGTAACCTTCCACTCCAGTTTGGCATTATGTGAAAATCTGATTAGTATTCTCCTTTCTCCGTCAGTTAAGGGATGAAGCAAACAGCCAAGAAGGAGCAGCATCTGGAGCACAATTGGGCTGGGACTGTGGCAACTGCATGGCCCACTCCCTGCATTCCCAAACTACACCACCCAAGAGCTGGATTAAAACTGCTCCTTTTTAAGACCAGAGGGCTTCGTCGAAGCACTTCCAGCCTATTTGGGGCCGTACGTCATGTAAAAACTACACCCCCAAAGCATCCAGAAGCTGCTTCGTTTAGGCATGTGTTTTGGGTTCTAGTCATTTGCAAGGATGTAAACAAAACTGGAACCAGATTTCATATTACATGCAGCATTAAAAAATAATTAATACATTGTATGTGGAAATGTATCACTGCAAGAATTCTCAAGTAAAGAAATTCAGGCAAAACACAATAAACATAACTGAGAAATGTATGTTTATTGAGCCAAAATATTGTTACTAATTTGTGGAAGGAAGCCTACATTAGTTTACTTTTGGACTTGAAGAAGTTTGTCTTTTTCATCTTCACACAGATTTCTTGAGCAACAACCCACCACAAATGCTTTAGTTCGAACCACTACTGCAATCACTATGTTTCATGGAGGAGTCAAGGTACCATTTTATGAATTAACAGGATTTCCCCTAAAGCATAATGAGAACAGTCTACATTTGTCTGATCTATAACCATGGCTTCCCAGATTACCACTCAAGATTACAAGAATACAAACCTCACCACCCACCCCGTCACTTTTTAAAGTGACATTTGCTCCTCCTAAATGGACTATTCTCTGTTCCTGAATTTAGGGTGTAGATTCTGTCTTTTCCCTTTTATATACATATAGTATGAGATAGCCACCTGGGTAGACTGATAGAATAAGAACCACTGGTTTGCCTCCAAGTGTAAGTACATTAAACAGGGAGCTACAGCCATTTTCAACACTCTCACCTATGCTTCAGTAGATAGCACTATTTTCAAACAGCTGTTTATGGCATTGGTGGTGACAGGTGGTAGAAAGGAAGAGGAGGAAAAGAGGTTGAACAAACTAAGCAGGCAGATCCTGAAATTGTTTGGATATAACCAGTAGAAGTTGACACTACTTGGGATGATATTGTTGCTGGTCAGCATATCTGCCTAAATACGAAATGAAGTGGTGAAATCACAGCGCTTCTACAGTTCTCTCGGTGCAAACCAATCTATAGTTTTCTCCCACCATTAGGGGTTGGAGAGAGGCAGAGCACAGGAAAGCTTGCTTGGCTTAAAATATCTTGATAGGAGACTACCCCATGTTGCTCTGTTGTCATGGTTCCACCCCTTGGGAAATTAGGCACTATGGCAGATGGGCCAGAGAAGCTTCCCCGGTTTCCTAGCCTGCCATGTGGCCATCTAGGCATTCTGATAGACCACCAAGAGGTTCAGTATTGAGAACGTACCACTGTTCCTCTCCACAAAGTGCAGACTTGGTTCCCAGATCACTGGGACCTAGGGTTGATATATTGGCACTAGATACTTTTAGATGTACACTTTTTAAAAATTAAGTACAGGTACTCTAAAACTATTCCTCAAAAAAATCTTATTTGGTTAAGTGGCTTTCCTTGGTGTGCTAGTGAAACAGTGACACACAGTGGTGAAATGAGAAAGAGCATGTTGGGCTTACTTTCTTCATAATTCTTGTTTGCTAAAAAGCAGCCCAAACTACACCTGATGGTGGCAGACTTGCACCTTTTAATGCAGGCTTGTCCTAGTTATGTGGGAAGTAGGGTACAGTATATGGTTTAAAGGGGATTCATGATTAGGCAAATGAATTTGCAGCCTGACCCCCAAGCTGTTTTATTTCCAGGATGCATCTCTTTTGGGTCCCTCCCTTGGCAAAGAGCCAAAATAGAGCTTTTTGTAGTGTCATTACAAGTGGAGAGTGAAGAGAACAGTGACACTTCAAACAAGAAGTGTAAACAAGTGTGCTTTTTTCCTATCAATACAATTTGCAATCTTCATTTAATATTGATAGGATGGCACAGGCCAACTGATGACAGTGTAATGGGTTCAGAAATTATTAGTGAACAATGGAAATTGTTTGAAAGCTGCTATGTTTCATCTGTGGTTTGTTGCTTGAAGATAATGCCTTTTGCATTTATGCTTATTTTTTTCTTCCCTTGTCTCTAGTCCAATGTTATTCCACCATCTGCGAATGCAACTGTGAATTTCCGCATCCATTCAGCTCAAACAGTTGATCAGGTACTTTAACTATGTGCAATATTATTTGTTTTCACACTTCATGTTTTATCTTTGTGAAAAGCCAGTCTGGGACTGTTCAGTGTCTTCTTCAGTCTGGCAGCGAGACATATTTGAAAATGGTAAAGAACAAAAATACTGTAGAGTTATTTCCAGAAAATAAAGGAGCCGGACAGGGTCAAGACAGAAAGAAGCTGAGAAAAAGAGGCTGGAGCAAGATGACACTGGAAGTTGTAAAGTCTCAAGCAGGGTCCTTGAGGACAGACATAGATTTCTCTTTTGTAAATTAAGCAAGGATGCATTTGAGGAAGTAGGCTTAAGTTTACAAAAGCTCATGGTATCAACTTCTTTCTTTCACTTCGTTTCAAAGGTGCTACAGGATCCCTTTGCATACAGGTTACATATAGTACAGTCAGCTCTCCATATCCACAGATTTTTTTATCCATGGATTCAAGCATCCACACATTGAAAATTTTCCAAAAATGTAAAAAAATACAAAAAACAAACCTTGCTTTTGTCATTTTATACAAGGGACACCAGCTGACTGTGCCATTGTATTTAATGGAACTTGAGTCTCCACAGGTTTTGTTATTCATGGAAGTTCCTGGAACCAAACCTTAGTGGATACCAAGGGCCCACTATAATAGATTGCAGTAAGAGTTACTGAAATTTCTGTTCTTGCCCCTTATCCCCTGACAGCAGCATTAACTCAGAAGTAGCAATATCTTGAATTTCCATCTTGGGAATTAAACTCATGCTTTACGTGTAAAATAAAAAAGTTCCCAAGCTCAATCCTTGCCATTTTGGGGTAAAATGGAAAAGACCTCTCGCTGTCTATATTTTTGGGAAACTGCTGCTAGTCCAAGTAAACAGTACTGAGCCAGATGGGTCAGTGGTCTGATTCAATATAAGACAACTTTGTGAAATAAGGGGGGAATAAATATAACTTATTAAAGACCAGCTTTGTTATCATCCTTGCTTGCATTGGACATGCTATTGACAACACAATCTCCACCATAACCAACCTCACTTCACAGAGAATGTGGCATAAACAAGGCAACACAAACAGCCAAAAGACAGACAATATAAACCAACAGGCAGATACCTGGCAATCAGTTTCTATGCATTGCAGTAACCAGTTTTAGAGATTAATCTGAAACTATAAAAGGTCTAGAATGAAGCAATATTTGTCCTTCTGCACTTGGTGCAGATGGACTGCTCTCTTATATTTCTTTTCAGATGGACTTGCTCTCTTATATTTCACTTGGTAGGGTGCAAACGTAGCACCCTATTGCTGGGAAGTCACAATAAGGAACACTGTAGCAGTTTGTGGAAAGAGCAGACAATGTTTGAGGAGGGTCTATGCCTGCCAGAATATTCCGGGCTGTTCCCTGGAATATTCTGGCCCTGAATTCTTCCCTTTACCTGCTGTATTTTGCTTCAAATTTTTGGCTTTCACATCAAACGACAGGTACTGCCTTTGCACATGGCCCCATTCGTCACATGGTGCCTCTGCTGAGGTCAGAACGAGGTGCTTATCCACACTATTGACTTTAGTCAGAGTGATTCAAGCCCACTGTGGTGGTGCTGGGCAGCTTGCAGGGTCTGTGAGTCAAAAGGCAGTCACTGCCATTGCTGCGAAGAGAGCCAAAAACCCCTAGCAAAACGTGAGTTATTTAAATGTGGGTTAAGGGGAGGAAGCCCTGAATCAGGTGCAGGCATCATGAAAACAGTCCAGACCAAATTTGGGGTATTGTCCCTGCATCATTTAAACAGGATGCAGTGAGGCCAGGAGGAATTCTGGGTAAATCAGCTGTGTAGACAAAGACTAAGTAACATCTCAGAGCTGTAAAATGTATTCCATGTGACACTTCTATATAGTACATGTTCCACCTGTTATAAATCTGCCATCAGATATTTACAGAGCCAGAAAAACCAAGGGATCATCAAATGCATGACATAGAGTGTGTTGCAATATGACCTACTGTATGTATATCTATTTCTCCCTTGCCATAGTTATAGAGAAAGGCTGCTGAGAGATACTTTATTTTTTCCACAGACATAACTTGTCTGGGAAACTTGGCTGCTGAGCCTCCTGAGAGGCCACAGGCTCTGCTGGAGTGAGCACAGCAGAGCTAGGGCCAGGCTCAGGCCCCAGGGGAGGCTCTGGCTCATCCTCCGAGTCCTCCTCCCGGCTGGGCAAAACATAACTTGAGTTAGCAAGCCAACAAACCAAGGTGAAAAGGGAAGTTACCTTGATAATTGGCGTCCTATTCTAAAATTAGAAATGGAATAACTAACAGATGTGATTTCTCCCCCCCCCTTTTTTTTTTTTTTTTTGTATTTAGCGTTTCTCAATGATTTTTAAATTAGCAATGTAGACAGTCTAAGGGTCTTTTAATAATAATAATAATATGGTTTATTTATAATCTGCTTTTCCAAAATTTGATCAAAGTGGCATACAATTGGAGTATAAAACATCTCAATAAAATCAATTAAAAACAACATTAAAAACAACTCAGTAATCATAACAACAAAAGGGCCAGATGGATAGGGGAGTTGATATACACACTACCAGGTCGTCAATGAAAGGGGGTAAGGGATAATATGATTTTCACGGTGGGAAGGATTGGGAAAAGAAGAACATCTTTAGATTCTTTTTAAAAATAAGGAGCCCTGGTGCCGCAGTGGTTAAATGCCTGTACTGCAGCCATTCACTCAAAACCACAAGGTTGCGAGTTCAAGACCAGCTAAAGGGCCCAAGCTCGACTCAGGCTTGCATCCTTCTGAGGTCGCTAAAATGAGTACCCAGACTGCTGGGGGCAAATTAGCTTACTTACTGTTCACCACTATGATCTTTGGAATAGCGGTATATAAATAAAAAAACAAAACAAAACAAAAAGATCTAAGGATGTGGTGGAGCGGAGCTCATCTGGGAGATTATTCCAAGATCTAGGGGCCAGGATAGAAAATGCCCTCTGTGAGGTCCTCACATAGCGTGTTGTTGGGACCTCCAACAATTTCATCCCTGTCGACCTGAGCGTGCGGGGGCAGATTGTATGGGGATAGGCGGTCCTCCAAGTACCCTAGGCCCAAGCCATTTAGGGCTTTATAGGTCATTACCAACACCTTGTATTGAGCCCGGAAGCGAATAGGCAGCCAATGAAGATCTTTCAGAATAGGTGTTATATGGTCAGACCTGGAACAACCAGCGACCAGTCTCACTGCCATATTTTGCACTAACTGTAGCTTCTGGGTTTGGTACAAGAGTTGCCCCATGCATTGCAGAAATCCAGTCGAAGGGTTACCAGAGCATGTACTACAGTTACAAGGTCCCTCCGGTCCAGGTAGGGACGCAGCTGGCGTATCAGCTGAAGCTGATAACAAGCGCACCTGACCGTTGCATCCACCTGAGATGACAACTGGAGCGACGAGTCTAGGAGCACTCCCAAGCTTCAGACTGAGTCCTTCAAGGGAAGCGTGACCCCGTTCAGGACCAGATGGCAAATCTCACCACCCAGACCCGGGGAACCTATCACCAGTACTTCCGTTTTCTCTGGATTCAAACTGAGTTTGTTTTCCCTTATCCAGCCCATTACCGACTCCAAGCAGGCATTTAGAGGAGAGATGCCATCCCTAGTCACTGCATCAGTCGGAGACACGGAGAAACATAATTTGGGTTCTCAGCGTAAATGATAACACTGCGCCCCGTATCTCCGGAATGATCTATCCCCAGCAGTTTCAGTACAGTGGTGCCTCTGGATACAAATTGAATTCGGGTTTAACGAAAATTTCGGGATACGAAAGTTGGAATTGCAAAAAAACTTTTCGGGTTACGAAATCTTTTTTCGGGTTATGAAATTCATTTCGGCGCAAAATTCCACTGCTGCAAAGTGCAGCTATAGGCTTTTCCAGTGCTAACGGAAAAGTGTTTCGGGTTCGACTTTCGGCTTACGCAAAGGCAGGCGGACCGAATTAATTTCTAACCCGAAGCACCCACTGTAAAAGTTGAAATGCATGGGGACCGAAAGCTCCTTGAGGGACCAAGATGTAAGTGCCCTCTTATCGAGCAAACGTCCCCCAGCTGCACCATCTGGAATCTACCCGAGAGGTAGGATCGGAAACCACTGGGCGCAGTGCCCCCGATACCCAACTCCCTCAGGCGTTCCAGAAGGATACCATGGTCACTGGTATTGAAAGCCGCGGAGATGCCAAAAGCACTAACAGGGACCTTTCTCCTGCCATGCCCAGATGGAGATCATCAACTAAGGCGACCATGGCAGTCTCAACTCCGTGGCCCGCCCGGACGACGATTTGAATGGGTCTAGAAAAATCCGTTTCAATCCAGGATCGATTGGAGCTGGAAGCGACTGCTCTCTCGATCACCCTCCCCAAAAATGGCAGCAGCGATACAGGCGTGATGTGTTTGAATCGGGGTCTAAGGAGGGTTTTTTTAGCAGGGTTTTTAACCACTGCTAATTTTAATTTAGCTGGAAATTGTTCCCTCTCTTAGAGATATATTATGCACCATAGTTAGCACCGCCTCCCCCCCCCCGAGTCTGCCAGGCAGAGGGACAGGGATTGAGGAGAGAGCCGTCGTCTTCCTAACTTGAGGAAGTGGCTCACAAAAATCATTGCCTAAGAATGTTCAAGCTGTTTACACACTAATGATCCTTCTGTGAACAGGAAAACACTTTTAATACTGAGGCGGGGGGGGGGTCCTTTTCTGGCTCTGTATTTTCTTTAGAGATCTTTTATTGATTTCAGAGTTGAACATGCAGCCTTCCAATCTGTGTTAATTTTGTGATGGATCACCTGTGCTTACGTTGTCTTTTGGGGTGTTCTTAGGTCCGGAAATAGTAGGAAAAAACCCAATTGACGATTAGGATGTGAAGATAGAATTGGGAATGCCTTTGATTCCACTCCCAGTTAGCCCCTGGGTGACCAAGACCTTCGCATGCAGGTTTTCCGTAGTCCATCCGGATGTTTCCCAGATTTGGCAGATTAGCTCCAGGTACTGGCAAATGCATGATGTTATTGTTTTGTTTCTCATTTTCCACTCAGTATCCCTATTTGGTTTCCATTGCTCTTTAATCCATTCCATTGCTACACTCACAACACACATTACCATGTTCAGATAAAAAAACAAACATTGTTTCCCCTCTTCTGTTTCCTGTTTCTGACCTAGGTTGTTTGGAAACTTTTTACTAGTAGAACTCATTTTAAAAAAGTTAACAAAAAACTAGCAACCAGTGTACCGACACTTTAATCTCTCACTTATATAACAGCATACAGTTTGTAGGTCTTATACAACACGGCCATACTTTTATTTTCTTCATTTAGGCAGTGATTTCCAAACTCTGGCATTCTGGGTGTTTGGACTTCAGCTCCCACAATCCCAGATCCTTGGCCAGATGGCTGAGCTTTTGGAGTGAAGTCCAAAACACCTAGAGGACCCAATATTTAATATTTAAACAAAAAAAAACGTGGAAACATTTCTACTGGAGACCTGCATTGCCTAGCAGTTTTATTGGCTTCTGTTGCCTCTAATCTAGTAATTAAGGAGAGGTTTTCAAAGCTCTAAGAAATTTCAGCCCATCTTTCCGTGTTAGATAGAGAGCAAGAACCTTAATCCAGTGTGATAATTTCAGCTAAAGTAACGCGTTGTTGAATCCGTTGCTGATAGTTAAACCCTACTGTGCAGTGGATCTACACTAGTTCAGACTAGTTATGGACAGGCCTTAAGATCTTCTCCCTTTATCTGTTACCTTAACGTAATATTGACTTCCTGCTATCAGCTTCATGATTTATCCTGATGATTTTATCCCGGCATTTGTGTTGGAAACCATGACAGTGACATTACACAGTCTCACAAATGCTATTTATCGATTTAACCAGTAATCTTCGGCACCAGGATTGCCAGGTATAGTTTCTACTTGATTTTTTTTCCCTAGTGAAAATTCCAGGAGAAAACATGAATGTTTTCTCTATCAAATACATATAAATTTTGCCAGTAATGTATTCAAGACTTTACAGAATACTTTCAAGTCAATTCTCAAGTTTGGGAGCTAACTTAAGAGAAAAAAAAGAGGTTGGCTACTTTTTCAAAGGAGAACAGTTAACTGCATAGGCGATGGGCTTGACGCCGGGGTTGAGGTCGTCTATCTCAGCAGCCTGTGGATGAGCGTTCTAAAATTTTTGAAGGCATTTGGAAGGATCTTCCCCACCTCAAAACTATTGCTGACATTATTGCTGCTTTCTCTGAGAAACATCCTGTGCTCTGGGGGTGGGTCTTGCCTATTGCTCAAAATGAATGATGCCAGCAAGTCTGTCACTAAAAATTGCTAGTTGCAAGTCAGGTTGAATCAGTTGCATCATTTATTTTTGAGTTGAGTCCAGGTTGAGTAATGAAGCAACTTAAGTCATGCATGAGTCCAAGTCAGTCAATTAAGTCTACATCATTGATTATTGCCATGAAACATGACAAGAGATCAGCACTTTTGCTAAGCCTTGAATTAGATTCAGAGTGTTGTGGTTTAAGTGCTAGAATAGCTTTGGGAGACCAGGTTCTGTCCTTGTTAGCCATGGAAACCCATTATGTTAGCTTCAGCAACACACATTCAGACTTTAGAGAAAGGCAGTGGAAATCTCCTCTGAAACAAATCTTACAAAAAAACCCTATGACAGTGTTGCCATAGGTTGGAGTCTAAATGACAATACTGTATATACTTATGTTAAGTCTGGAAATTTTAGTCAATAAATTGGCCCCAAAAACCTGAGCCGACTTATCCAAGGGGTCAGCAATACGTTCTGTTACTTTAACTCTTATTAAAAGAAGGAAAACAACCCCTAGTTAAAGCAAGAGTATAAATCTGTCCTGGACGCCCTGACCTCCCTCTACTCTCTCATTCATCAACCTTTAGTGTGAGCACAACAGCTTGCCTGGTGAAATGTTTTAAGTTATTTGGCATGTTGTCCTTCCTTCCTTCTTTATCATCTTTGTTACATGCCCCTAAGTCTTACCCTCGACTTATCTCTGGGTCATATCAAAAATCCATGATCTCCCCCCCAATCCTGCCCTAAACTTATATATTGGTCGACTTATACTGTAGTCGAGTATAATACGGTAAAAGACATGGGAGGAAGTTATATCCTTCTTGTCCCATATTGATAAAACTACATGGAACAGCACATCTCTTCTAAATCTGAATTACAATTGTTACTGCTGTTGCTGGCTTGGGAGAACATCTTGGAAAACGTTACTATTTGGATTGCAATTCCTAGGTTCCTTAATTACCATAGCCCGTGGCCATGCCGGCCGGGGAGATTCTGGGAGTTGTTGGTCCAAATCAGTAATTTTTTTCCGAATTCTGAACTGTTACAGATTCATACTGTAATATTCTAGTCAGATACATCTAATATAAAGGACAAGAAAAAACGGCTTTGGCCTAAATCCAACTGTGAAATTTTAATGCTCCAAAATAGTAGTAGCATCAGTGTTTGGGGTCCACCCTTTCTCTCACTTGAAAACCTGCCTTTGAACCAGGCTTGGGAGGCTTTTTAGGGTGTTTTGGAGGGTTGTTGCAGGAGAGAGTAGTGATTGCCCATTCTCTGCCTACAGAAACACCTAGGGAGTACTATTGGCATAGATCGGAAGTGGCTTTGTTTGTTTTAATTCTCAGCCAGCAGTATTATCTTCACAACGATTATATTCACGCACAGTAAAAGCAAACAAGCTAAGTTATTGCCCAGACTTCTAAATCCAAACAAAACTTTCCTAATCCTTAGTTTCTAATTCTGTTAAAATGCCCACAACTCCAAACACAGGCTTCCCAACTGGGGTGCCTGCACCCCCAAAAGGTGTGATTTCAAGGGTGCAACAAAGAGTGGTTTTTATCCTTGAGTGACTAGTCTGGAATCATCACTCAGCCAGCTGTCAGTGTGAAGTGTTAGTAGGTGGTTGTGTTGAATGGTTGTGATTTTTGTTGCATAAAACAGTAGGGCCTGAATAGACAGGCCAAAATAAAAGCTGCTTCGGGTCACTTTGGAGGTACGCTGGGAGAGATCTCCGGAGACATGGGGCGCGGGGTTATCAGTACGCTGATGACACCCAAAGAAGTCTTCTCTATGTCTCCGACTGATGCAGTGACTGGGGATGGCCTCTCCTCTCGTGGCCTGTCTGGAGTCGGTAATGGGGCTGGATGGGGAAAAACCGACTCAGTCTGATCCAGAGAAACGAGGTGGCTCGTGATAGTTTCCCTGGCCCGGGGGATGCAGTGGTTCCACTGTCCTGACCGGATCCCGCTTCCTGTGAAGATCGTACGCAGTCTGGGGTGCTTCCTTGACTGTCGCTCCACCTTACATCTCCGTGGTGCGCCGGTCAGGAGCACCTGTTATCACGCTTCGGCTGATACGCCAGCTGCGTCCCTACTGGCCAGAGGGACTTGAAACAGTAGTACATGCTCTGGTAATCCTCGCTAGGATTTCTGCAACGCGCTCTACATGGGGCAACCCCTTGTACCTACTGGAAGCACAAATAGTTAGAATATGGCAGCCAGGAACTGGTTACTGACAATCCAGAGCAGTCATAAAACACCAGTCTTAAAGATCTGCACTGGCTGCCTATTCGTCCGGGCGCAATCACAGGTGTGGGTTATTACTATAAAGCCTAAATGGCTTGGGACCCAGGATATCTCAAGGACCGCCTCTCCCCATACAATGCCCCGCCACTCTCCGAACCTCTGGCAGCAGGGGTTCCAGGGGCCAGGCTAACCTACTTCTAAGAGGACTTTTACCATCTCGGCCCCTACCCTCTGGAATTCTCGCCCATTGAGCTTCCGCTCGGCCACCTCCTGGCCCAGTTTAGAAAGGGGCTGAAGACCTTCTTATTTAAGCAAGCATTCCCTGATGCCAAGCCCCGATTAACCCTCCCCCCCCCCCACGCCGTGCAGCTGGCCGGAATGTTTTTATGGATTGGTTTTATTTATATGGTATATGTGTTTTATGTATATGTATATGATATGCCTGTATTTTAGTAGCTGTACAACGCCTTGGTTTATAGAGGGCGGTATAAAATAAAATTTTTTATTTTATTTATTTTATTATGCATGTGTCTAAGAGGCTGGAAGCTCGCCAAACGCACCACTTTAGGAGCACAGCTTTGGCGTGGCTTCTGGCCTCTAGGACCACATGCATCATTTACAACAACATACTTCCAAAGCGACCTTGAAGCAGCTTATTTTGGCCTGTCTGTTTGGGCCCCCCGACGTATGTTCTCTTTTATTTAATCAACAGAAGGAATTATGTTGTTAGCTATTTTGGCACCTTTTCAGTAAAGCAGGAGGCGGAACATGTGGCCCTTTGCACATTGTTGGACTGCAAGTCCCACCATCCTAGCCGCATAACCATGGTGATGAATGATAGACAGCCAGTCCCAATGGTATCAATTTCCCACTACTATTTTAATGGAAAGTCTTATATAAATATTTAAAAATATTTTTTTCTTAAGGGACCATGGACGATGAGGAGACACAAAACTTTAAAAACATGCCACAACTAAGTTACATACCATTATCTAGATCCATTCAATCTGGTTTCAGGCCTGGCTATGGAACAGAGGTAACTTGATGCCTTGGTGGATGACCTATTGCAGGGAACTAGACAGGGGAGTGTGTCCCTGTTGGTTCTCCTGGACCTCTCAGCAGCTTTCAAATCCATCGATCGGTATCCTTCTGGACTGCTCTCTGGGCTGGGGCTTGGAGGCACTGTTCTAAGTGGCTGCCATTCCTTCCTGGACAGGCAAACCCAGAAGGTGATACGGGGGACTCCTTTTCACCCCCTGGCCATTGACCTGTGGGTGTGTCAGGGCCTATGTGTCCTCTGCTGTTTAACCTCTACATGAAACTGCTGGGAGAGTTTTGGGTGCAGTGTAATAATATGCAGATGACAACTCTACTACTCCTTCCCCCTCAATCAAAGGAGCTGTCCTGGTCCTAAACCAGTGTCTGTCATCAGTAATGGCTGGATGAGGGCAAACCAGTTGAAACTTAATCCCTGAGAAACCATTATCTGGCCATGGTGGTACATTCCTTGGTTACATCACGTTTGGCCACTTGTAATGGGTTACATGGGGCTGTCTTTGAAAAGTGTTTGGAAATCGTTTGTTCAAAAGATGCTGCCAGGCTGTTAACAGGGGCATATACAGAGATCATACAATGCCGTGTTTGATGAACACGCTTCATTGCTGGCCCAACTTTGTTTCTGGCAACAATTCAGGTGTTGGTTATTAACTATAAAGCCTTACGTGACTCAGGTCCACACTATTTGGCAGACTTTTCTCCTGGTATGAACCAGCCCGGACTCTGAGTCCTCTGGAGAAGCCTTTTCCTCTCCGTCCCAAACACATCACAAACACAGTTGGTGGGGACACAAGAGAGGGCCTTCTCGGTGGTGCCCCTAGACTCTGGAACTCCCCCCCAGGGAGATCAGAATGGTCCCTCCTTGATGGTTTTCGCCAGCAGGTGAGACCTACCTATTCCCACAGGTGTTTAAGGAATTGCTATAAGGACGCAGGGTGTTGGACCATTTTAAAATTTGTTAGTCCCGTCCCTTATTTATAGTTTTTTCTTTTAAAATATGTTTTATTCTTTTAATAACTATCTGTTTTAATTGTAATAATAAATTCCTTTTTATATTATATTAATTTAATTTAATTTAATTTTATGGTTTTTATTGTATGTTTTTAATGCTTGGCAGCTGCTGAGTCCCATTCCTGGGGGAAGAGCGGAATACGACTAAATATAATAACATATATAAATACCCACTCATGTTAGTTGCAACCATAGGCCCTGTATGCATGGGCCAAAAGGTCTCGTACTCCCCCTGGCCTTACATCATCCCCTATGATGACGCAGTCAATAGCTCCAGATGGGATTGGCCAGTTCAGTCCCTATCTATGCTCTGACCATCCCACTATAAGGGCCTTGGTGCCAGTCAACAACAGACCTTGCTCTTGCCATGGAGTTTTCTGAAACTGTGGCAGCAGCAGAAAATACCATTGATTCATGTGCTCCATGATGTGGTGTTGGGGGCAAGTGTGTCAACACCTAGCCCAGGGACTAACCCGTGGCAGGATAACACGATCTTGACCTGTGCTATTCCTACCCATCTGCTTAGGCCCATAGTTGATTAAGTGAAATTTGAGTGATTAACTAAAAATATTAATATAAGCAAGCTCTTTATATGTTTATCGAGGTGCAATTTCCTATCGAATTTTTCATCTGTGATCTAAATGAAAAATTAGTGATCCACTGACTGCGAAACAGATAATCTGTATCCTTTAGGTTTTAATGGAAAGGTCGCGCGAGCACTAGCAGGCTGGCCCCCCACGTCACAATCAGGGAGCTAGCCTGAAAAGAACGAGGCTCCTCCTCCCTAACCTGTATCTTTCGGCTCTGAGGGAGAGGTAGGTGACCGCACCATCAGGGGGCTAGCCTGAAGAAAGAGGGCTCCTCCTCCCTAACTGTCATCTTTCGGCCTTGGGTGAGAGAGTAGGCTGGAACCAGCACCATCAGGGGTAGCCTGAAGAAAGAGGCTCCTCCCTCCTAACTGTCATCTTCGGCCTCTGAGGGACCCGGAGAGTAGGCTGGCCCATACCATCAGGGGCTGGCCTCACTTGAAGAGCGACCGGCTTCCTCCCTCCCTAACTGTCTCTTTCGGCCTCTGAGTGGAATGCTGAGAGTCGCTGGCCCAGTATCATCAGGGCTGCCTGACTAAGAGCCCTCCATCCGGTCCATCTGCCTTGGTCCAGGCCTCAGAGGGAGAAGTACAGAATGCTGGACCTGATTCCCTTCCCCCCCTTCACCCATTTCCCTTCTCCTTTTGTGTCATGTCTTTTAGATTGTAAGCCTGTGGGCAGGGAACGTCTGTATCCCCCTATTGTAAAACCGCTCGGTATTCCCAGTGCTGGGGGTACAGTATATAAATAAACCCTATTCTTATTATTAAAACTGTTTTTTTTTTCAAAAAAACTGGCATATTTACAGTGTTCATTAAACCGACGCTTGGAGTTGGATCCAGACTTAGCTGTGTCTGCTTTTCAAGTCATTTCTGACTTTGACCTGTCATGGAGTTTCTTGGCAGAATT
This sequence comes from Sceloporus undulatus, assembly GCF_019175285.1. Taxonomy (NCBI): domain Eukaryota; kingdom Metazoa; phylum Chordata; class Lepidosauria; order Squamata; family Phrynosomatidae; genus Sceloporus; species Sceloporus undulatus. The sequence goes on from NC_056525.1 coordinate 57,892,871, forward strand.
TTTCAGAGGTAGGTTTGCCTTGCCTTCTGTGCGGCACTGGGTTTCCATGTGCTAGTGGGAATTCTTCTGGTGATTGGTTTCCTCAGTGTCCAAGTCTAACATTCAAAACCACACTGGCTCTCCCCAGACTTAATAGTCTTTATTAAAATCAGTTATTAGTAATTTTAAGTGCTACAATTATTTTAGTGGGTATGATGTACTTATGACTATGAATGCCTCCTACATTGTGGCACTAAGCAGTTTAACATATCAGTTTCCAGTGATATAGCTTCATCTTATGGAATTCCCAGGATGGTATGTTTACCCCAGGTTCCTTTAGCCTTCTCTGCCACCTAAGGTGTGTGGTTGCCTATTTAAAACACGACTAAGGACAATCCCATTATTTTTGTTAGTGTGCTAATCTGGCCTGCGCCCATTGACAGTGTCTAAATGGCTAAACACTCTACAGCATCCTCCTTATTTTACCAAGGTGAACCATCTGTTTCGCGATCCAGCCCTGATTGTCTCCTTGTTGAAATAGGATGCAGATTATTTGATGTTAACTTGGCCTTAAAAAATGCCTTTTTCTTTTACCAAGGTTCCATGGGCTGAATAGAAAGACTCTCTCTTTGACGGATATGAAATAGCAACGTGGAAATTTCTCTTCCAGCTGATTCAAACTTCCGATTTTATATCCAACCCACAGAGCCACATATTGAAACACTCAAGAGTTCTGCTCGACTTACCATAAACCAAAGTAAAAAGGTTTGTGCAGGGTTGTTAGAATCTGAAGTCTACAAAGCACCTGGTTTTCGTTTTGCCCTCGTTCCTGAACCCTGAGTTGTTAGGAATAGCGTATAGCATTCTGATTTCTAAAGTAATGGCACTATCCATGCTGGACAAGCTGTTCTGTGGAAAACAATACTGAAAACACTAAAACTGAGTTAATCACTTTTGTATCAATAAGGAAGTGACTAAGCTTTCATCTCATATTCTACATCAGACCCGCCTACAGATTGCTGAAAATTCTTAATGCTGATTTCCCTAGGACAGCAGTATTAAAATGTATATACTGAGGATTTTAAATTGTTCTCAGATTGAAAAGACGAGCAGTTATTTCATATAGAGGCAAAAGATAAAAGAGGCTGGTTAATGGTGTTGTTTAAGATACTAGACAACTGGTAGCATCAAGTGGTACAATTTCTCCTGTATGTATTAATTTACCTGAAGTGAGAGTTAATACCCAATTAACTTACGATTCATATCGTCTTTGTGGGTGTGTTGCACTTCCAGACAAGGTATTGACGAATCCAGAAAACTAAGATGCACTTTTTGCTTCTTGTTTCTTATGGTTTTGATTTTGCTGGTCTATATAGTGGACCTTGTTCTACACTGGGTTTGGTTCCAAGATCCCTCGTGCTATAAACACAAAAATCCGTGTATGCTCACGTCCCATTTAAATATTAATGACATAAAAGCAAACTGCGCTTCTTTTGTCCCTTATAAAACAAATGGACAATTCAAGGTTTTATATTTGCAAATTTTACTTTTTGGACATTTCAAAAACTCGTGCTACTTGAATCTGTGTATAAACAAAAAATCAGTGTATACGAGCGACGGGACTGTTTATTTTGTTATTAACTGTGTATCAGGATTGCGGAGATAGACCTTTTTGCTTTCCTTCCCTGCCCCACCCCCCCACCCTATTGACACCTGTGCCGGGAAGAAAGGTCCCATTTATGTGAAATTTGCCCAGGAGCAGGGATAAAGAAGGAGAAAACCTGTGGCTTCATGGACCAGCTGCCATCCCTCCACACCTACCCAATCATGCCCCACTCTACTTTTACCAACAGTCTGGCTGACATGTCTTCCCTCTCACTATTTAAAAAAATGGGCTTATTTTCTGAATGTCTTGTGACTTTTTCCTTACTTCAGTGGGAATATACCTGAGAGGCAAATCTTATGGCCAGATTAAATTTGAATGCTGTCAGGAGCAAGAGTGTTTGTGTCTTTGTTACTCCTCCTGTGCTACATTTAGCTCTTGTCAGTTTTAACCGCTAACACTCATAATGGAGATGCGTGTAATAGGATGGTCCCTATGTAGCTTGTCATGTTTTATTTCAATTGCTTTCTCTAACTGAAGCTTACACTGGAACATTGATTATGTAATTGACTTAATGAAATTTATTTTGAGGTTTTTTTTCCTTCAGAAAAGATACAGGTTGCATACCAAAAGAACAAAGCTGATTTTTGGTGCCTGATTCCTCGCGGATGTCTATAGGGATTGCTAAGGCCTGAACAATATAGCGAAAACAGGAAGATCTCTAGTATATGCTGTATACATTTGCCTATGGTTTTATCTGGCTGTGACAACTCCATGGCATGAAACTGATTTTTCATATACAGCAATTAAAAAAGACTGTTTCTGTGATCGGATGCTTGAACATGTTCTATAATTCATTGGTATATTTCTTTATGCCATTAACTTTTTGAGTTTGACTTTCTTCTCATTAAAAATTTTTTCCTGAAAAAACAAAGCTCTGCTATTTTTTACCTAGCACTATCTTAGAAGCTATCCATAAGTTTCTTCTCTTTTCCTAATTACAAACAAATAAAACAAAAACCATTGTGCTGATTCACATTCTCGATGCTACCGGTCGTGCCTCAGGCTTTTTATGGATAGCCTAAAACACTAGGCCTAAATAAAATCAGATCCTGTCATCTCTAAAGGTTACTGCTTGAGGCATGTGAGGATTGACTTTATCTTGCTAGAGGTTTGGTTAAAGATACAACAGCACAAGTCCATTCGCGAAGTTACTGTATGGCTTTATAAAAGAGAAGATAAAAAATTAAGTAGGCTGTAAAGACACAGTTGCCTAGAGTACAAATGAAGGTAGAGCAAACAATATATAATAGTTGGTTATTATAAGGAAGAGAGGGAAGTTGCACAGGAGGGTTATGTGCCGCACAAATGATGCCAAGTAGAGAACTATACACTTTATAAAGATGCACTCTTCATCTGGCAGGAACCAGGGACATTGATATAGACGCTAGAATGAAATTTTTACACTCAGGTTTTGTGGGGGGAGGATTTGGGGGATTACTGGGAGAATTTGTGGTATGTGCCAAGTAAGAAGGCTAACTGGCACATTGGTGGGCCGCAATGAAAAGCCACAAGGGCCATGTTGAGCTGCATCTTGTGCTTCCTCAAAACTGGGGGATGGCAGCCTGTGGGCTACACGTTTGTCAGATTACACGCCTGTCATCTGTAATCATTAGCGGCCTAAGGCTGATGTGAACTGCAGCAATAACAACATCCAATAGGCCATTCATTCCTCTTCCTTGCTTACCCTATCCTTTTCTAGCTATACAAAGGAATTCAGAAAGGAGGTAAAGATGGAGGAGCGATATAGCATCAAAGTCTGAAAAATCTTAAAGGTAAAGGATTCTCCTCTTTTTGCTGCTGCTTCTCTGAATATATACCAAACCAATCAATCTTTCTGCCTTTTGGGCTAGAAAAGCCAGTATGAGTTGGAATACTAGAGATCGAAATCAGGGTAAGCATGTGTGAAACCTGGTTCTTTTAGCAACAAGGCACATTCCTTTTTACCAAACACTTCCCTTTTGTAGAGAACAAGCTCTCTATACCAATTACACTATTAAAAGTAATTTCATCTCCTCTTTGCAAATGAATATGAAATGTTGCCAAAAGAGGATGGAAGGAACCCCCCCCAACCCCATTTGAAGAACTCTTTTTAAAAGTTTTAGAAATAAATCAAAAGAAGACAAGAACCACCCCCAAAAACCCTCAATCAAGATGAACATATTCACTGGTCACAGAGCTGTGTGTCCAAGAGCTGGAGGTAGAGAATAGAAATCGAGGGTGGAAGGCTGGGATTATGTCATATAATCTTAGGACGTGGCATAGTAGCTTTGTTTGTAAAACTGGAGTATTCCACAGCAACAACCTTTTTTGAACATCTACACCTGAATAATAGATTCCTTTTGATAGGGATCTGTTAGTTGTCTTTCACATAATAAATTATGCTGTAGTGGGCTAACTTGCATTTTTCTGCCCTCTATTTTCCACTTAAATTCCTTAGTTCATTAATCTTTCAGTGATTCAGTGGAATTGCTGCTAAGTTTCCTCAGGAAAAGATTGTTGCTTTTTGCTGCTGCAGCAAACCAAAAATAGTGACAAATGAAAGGATTGTCAAGAATACTACTGTATTCTTGAAAGCAGGATGTGTGTTATCTTTTGATAAATGCCAGCACTGCTGTTTGTTTACTACTGCTCTTTATCTTTGGTTGCTTCCCACCTTGAGTTACGGTAATTTTTTTAAGGGATTTATTATGTAACCTTCCTATTTTTGAGGGAGAGGTGACATCATTACCATAACTTTGTTGTGGGGTCCTCTTAGCCCCCCCCCCCCCGCTCGCAGCCGCGTTGCATTGCCTTATCTGCTTTCTTACTTTGTTACATTTGTTCGTTCACGCTCTCTCTGGCGACACCAACGTAAAGAACCGCGCGATAACCCTGGCGACCTAGCACTTCAATCTTCAGACACAGATCGGATGGTTGCTCCCCTCTTATACTAACATAAATGTGAGATTGCGAGGCGTACTCATCCTCGCTTCTGACGTACAACTATTTCAGGGTCCAACATCCCCTCATCTCTTCGTTCCAGACCGACCCGTTCTGGTCACTTACTCTGCTGGCTGCTATGCCATGAGACCCATACACGTTCCGATCACCAGTAGCCGCCGTCTATGATACACACAACAGCCCGTTTGCGGACTATACGACTCGTGTACCTAATGGCTACCACGCCCTTTACGTGTCCCCGCACGCGTCTCCCCGAACGCTTACGGCACACCTTCTCTACCTTACCCGATTCAGACCCAATGTCCTACAGTGCTTTGTAAAACTTCTACCCTTGATATTACAACCACATCCCCTCTTCCCACAGCCCTGTCCCCAATTGTCACAATAAAGCATTCCGCGTCGGCAATATTACTCAGCCTTGTAATGTAGCTCGGACCACTCCTTGCATTATACTCGTCGTGAAATTCGGAATCGGACGGGCTGTACTCAATAATGCGGGGTAACTGGTTTAGCAGTGTGACCGGATTATGCTGTCGGCTTATCCAGGTGGTTGTCCTGGCAGTTTCACGCCAAGACCCCCGGCACGTGCTGAGGATCATGTATCTGCCCGAACTGTGAGGATCCCGCCACGCCCACGGGCCTACAGTGGGTCATCTCTCCCGTCTACACTCCCGTTATCGTTATTAACACCACCAATGTTTCAGTACGGGGCCCCCGACCTTACTCATTAATTAATGAAAATGAGTTTATCAAATTCTAACATCCATTGCCTACTTTGTAAAAAGAGCTGGACGTGTATGACTGCATCGTTTATCCGGGATACTATCGCACATGGCGCTTTAGTCCTGTTGCCTCAGTTGAGTGTTTTTGTGGAGTTAGTGTGTTAGAGCTAACTGTCGCCCAAGACTCCGATGCCTGCCAATAGTCCACTTTTGTAGATTTGACTCTATTTTTCAGATTGCACATGCGACTCTGGCTTCTCCATGCTCACTGTCTAGACTGTGAGCTCCGCCTCACGTGTCAGTTAGTGCGAGCCAGTGTCTATCTCGATTCCGTCCTTCACCAGCACACTACCCCTCACTTAAACAGCCACCGACAGACGCATGATAGAAACCTCCCGTGCTCGGCTGAGGTCCTATCGACGCTTGGACACTTGATGTGCGCGGAGCGGTGTCCTCCGCGCTGTAGAGTACCGTACCACTCCGCTACATTCGATGTTGTTCGTGTGCGACCGGTGTCGGCCGCGGAGCAAACCGGCCAGACACCCGCGGGTGGCCCTTTAGCCAGCGACCATTAGCCCCCCGCCCCTCTGCGCTGCCCTTATCTTGAGCTCTGGCGAAGCCCTCGCTACTTGGCGAGTTGACTACATGGGGGAGCCCCTGCGCGCGCGTGGTGGGCGCTCGCCGTCGACCCAAATTAGGAAGCTGGTCTTTGATGATGCTCATGAGCTATAGAAACGTGAGCGCGCGGTGTGCTGTCAGATCTGGCCTGAATCCGACCCCATGATTCAGGAGAATTACAAACACCGATGGTTCTTCTCGCTATTGACGGAGATAGGACACCTATGATAGTGGGAAGAAAAAATTTGAAACCACCTTACTACTCCTAACAGGCCTCGTACCGCGACCTGTCTTATCACCTAACCGGTCACTTTCTGGACTCCCAGCGGTCTTTGTTAATACCATATAGTGCGTCAATGATTCCTCGCTGGAGCGGCCCTACTTAGTCCACCGTCAGCAAGGCCATTGTCTCGTTGATTTTAAACCTCATTTGTGCGCCGGGCGCAGGGCATGGCTCAGCTGCGAGTCCCTGGAGATGTCTAGCTCTACAGAGACAATGCCCACGATAGATTATCCCGCTGTTGCGCGCTGACATCGTAAAGAAACTTGCCACACGGGCAAGGGCGGCAGTTGCAACAGAGGAAATTGGAATATATGGCCCCAGCTCTATACACAAGCTTGCACACCGCTCACTCCTTAGGCCCTCATCAAGCTCTTCTCCACACAATCACAGAACACTATTCATGCAATAACCCCACCATTCCCCCCTTGATTCTGGCACTATCTGGGGGAGGCCTGTCTCCTCTCAATCCCCCTCTGCCCTTCCGTGGATTCCTTGTGGCCCTTTCTGTCCTGAATAGCCAGACATTCCGCACACTTTCATTACATAATGCGGCGTTTATTTCCTCCCAAGTTCACGACTACCCTTCCTAGCGGTGCTTTTCTCCTTACTGACCGGTATCTTACTTTCACGTTATGCGCTTTGGCTGCTAGCTAATCTCGGCCGATGCCTTCCGTAAACATCTAAACCTCCGGCGCTTCGGGTCCCACCATCCCTCCTACCTCTTCCCAGGAATACCCTCTTTCATGTGCCCCTGTACCCTCACAGATTCCTCCTTCTCGCCAGGTTCTTAAACAGAAGTCTCCTTTTCGTCACAATGCTTCTGCTCGATGAGCGCTTTGCTTAGGTGGTCTGTATCTCACATAGGTGGTAACGTCCAGAGCTCAGGCTCGCTGCACCCCCAACTGTCCTCCTTGAGAGCATGATTCGAAACAAGGGTTATCAGTACTTTGTTCACTGCGGAGTAGATAAGCTACAGTGTGGCGGTTATCCAGGGCCTGTCTCTTCCACCATCTCCCCCTTCATCCACACACCTCTCCTCCTGACTACTTTATAACCCCCTGGGGCCACACCTCTTCTTTGGCTCCTCCTGTGCACCTGACCCTCTTCACCCCTCCCAACTCCCACAAGCTGCCCTGCTTTACTACACCATTATTGTGGTGTTTATCAAATGAATTTCACAGAGTACAATGGAGGTAGCTAAGCTTGTTATGCTTGGTGGACATACACCTCTGTAGTATTGCACCTGACCAAAGACGTTGCGTTAAGTTTGTTTTAACTGAATACATAGGGGATGGCCATGGGGTTAATGCTCTAGCTAGACTCATTTACCTATGTAGGGCTAAAAAGAAAGCTGGATCTGGATATAAAATGAATATTTTTACACCTTCCTGCTCTCTGTCTTGTTGGCAGTGCCAAAACAAATAAGCTAGAAACCTCAAAGGTCAGTTTTGGTGGGTAGGGTAGGTCTTCTCTCCACCATATAGGGTTTTCACTACTCAGGCCTGCTTTTCTGTTTGAGGTAGTATAATGGTTAACCACAGACTGGAACATCTTTGGTTGAATTCTCAGCTTCACATCAACCTTCACTGGTGGCTTTAATCTATTATTCCACTTTAGCTAGTCAGGACTATGGCAATGCTAATGCTAATGTAGAAACCATCCGATTTTTTGGCATAATCAGACCTTGGAAAAGTTACTTTGTGGACTTCGCTCTGAAGAGTGGTATGTTCACTGGGGTGGTAGTGTGTGTTGAAAATAATTTTTACAAGCTGTAGGAATAATTAATATGTAAGAATGGTTTTTACATTCAGGAAAGTGCTATTTTATTTCTTTCCCAGTCACTATTGTGTTCACAGAATACTGAGGTGGTTTAAGCTCCCATCAATTCATATCATCTCATTATTTTAATGCCATTGTGTACCCAAAGCGCATTACTAATACTAAAAACATAACAAATATGTATTTGTACACATGGGGGGGGGGGGCGCCAAGGAGAGGAAGGAAGGAAGGAATTAAAAATTATAATTATACAAAACAAGTAAAACAAATTATCAAAAAAATAATAAAATATAAGCAAAGCGACAAATAGATAGATGCAAATATACAATATTTAACTAACATTCCAAAGTTTAAATTGAGATTTTAAAATATGGGAAAGAAATGTTTAGGTTGAACAGTGAGTGAAATATATTGAATCGTGAGTGAAAAGGATGAAGCTGAGCTAAGGAAACTTGGGTGAGAAGCCTAGGTTCCTAGAATGCCGATCTTGAGCAGGTTGGTAAAAAAAAAATATGGTTGAAGAACAGGGTGAGCTTTGCTGTGTAGGGCTAAGACAGGAAGCTGGTACTGATTCCTGGACAGTAACGGGTTAACCAAAGAGATGAGAGATCAAAAATGGGTGACATGATCAAAATGAGATGCCAAAAAGATAATTTTATCATGGGCAGTTGAGTAAGTAATTGTGTCCCTTGTATTATCTCGCCAAGCATCGAGAAGAAGCTCTACAGCTGAATTAATTTCAAGACCTTCTTGTATGTTGAAAGCAGGACTGTTCTGTAGGTCTTTTCTCAACCAACTTCTGCAGTTCAGGTCACATTGTGCCCAAAGCAGAAAGCAAATGTTCTGTAGAAAAATACTATTAAAGCAACAACTCAAGGTAATTCATAGCAAGTGAATTAAACCATGTGCCAAAATGGGACAAAATAATAAACCCAGGGTTACTGGCTAATTTGCTCCTCAGAAATTTGATTTCTTACTACAGATAGCACTTGTCATATTCAGAACATGAATAAACCACCTTTTCAAGGGGCCATTCACATATCCTTTTACATCGGTTCTGAAATCGAATCTTCCACGTGAAGTTCATATTGGGCTCGATTCTGTCATTCTCCATGTCAAGGCTTGCACCGGAAATGCCACTTACGGGGTATTCAGAATTGGGCTAAAATCCGTCTTTTCTCAAAGACCCGGGTTCCGGTGAAATATTGAACTTGCCCTTATCGTGATTGGGCAAATTCAGGGGATTAGGTCAGAGGGCAGGCAGAAGTCAGCATTCCCCCCCTCATTGGAGGGGAGGGGGAGGAGGAAAGAGCCGAAGGAAAAAGGGGAATCTGGATGAAAAGGGTGAAGAGGATACTAAAAGGAGAAATCGGGTGACTGAGGGCTGCAAAGGGCTGTCAGTAGGGGAGGTGGGGGGAGGGAGAAAGTGGGAGGAGGAGGGGAGGAGGATGAAGGGAGCCTGGAGGGCCTTCTTATAGGGCAGGAGGAGGAGGATGAAGGAGCCAGGCGGGGAGGTGAGGTCGGACGGAAGGAGGAGGAGGAGGATTGCCCAGGGAATAGGGCTGTGGGGCCAAGCTGGGGGATGTAGGAAATGGAATGCAGCAGAAGCAGAAGCAGCCTCTTTTGACATTTATGCGCATGATTTTTTGGGTGTTTGCTTTCCTCTTGCTCCTGGAAACTTAAGAGCCATTATTATTATTTTATATATATTCTTATTATTTTATTAGTGTTATGAGGATGCTACAGTCAGAATGCCTGCGCTGCATTCCCTTTTATTCCCAATTGATTCCATGGGTCATTTGGAACTGACAGGTCACTTCTCTCAGCCTCTGGAAGGCAATGGCAAGCCTCTAGCAGAAGAGAAAGGGTCAGGTCAAGCAGGGCATGAATGGGCTCCCATCAGGCACCTTCCCCCCTTTTTTATTTTTAATTTTAATTTTTTTTTTTACAAATTATGAGCATGTTTTTTTCTTGAGCAGATATTATAGATGCATAGAACAGGGCTAGCTGCTTGTTCACTTTCCCTTCATTTGCTGGCTTCCAACAAAGGGGAAATGTTGCAAAGGGAAAGACTTACAGATTTTCCTTTGCGAATCAATCCTACAATTCAAATGTTACATTTGTGCTCTTTAAATTAGGCAATTGGCCAACGATACAGCTTTTGCTACTGTCTCTTCATGGCTGCCCTGAATTGCTTTTAAAACAAAAAGAATGCATGACAATCACATCCTTTTCTGGCATTTCCGAGGTGAGGAAATATTTTATTTTATTATTATTATTATTATTTAATATTTATTATTACATGTCTAAGAGGCATTCTGGGCTGGCAAGGAGTGGGGGATACAGGATGCATTAACTTGCATTTTGGGGTTGAAAATGGGGCCAGGGGCAGATCCTAAACCTGCACTGACCCAAATGCCCACAACAACACACACACAAAAGAGTTTTATTTGACAAATGTATGCACTTTGGGGCATTTTGTGCATGGCTCTTTAAAAAAAAGGAGGGGGGAGTACACTTCCGATGCCCTGCACGTCACCTATGCACATTTCTTGATTGACGCAGGCGCCTCAAGTTAAACCCGATAAGGCATTTTGTGGTTAAATGCCCCTCAATAGTAGTGGGCACTCCTAACGGAGAGGATTGGGGGAGGAGCTCCGGATCTACCCAGTTCCACCCACGTTAACTGGGCCAGTGAGATGGGCCCCAAGTCATTCTAAGTAGCAATTAAACATATCATGTTCAATCTACCATCATGTATACCGAAATAGGGAAACTATTTTTTTTTCTGTGAAGGGTCACATTCTTTCAGGAATACGTTTTGGGGAGCTGTACATGGTGCTGTGTGGCTAAGCCAGTCATGGGTGGTTTCAAGAATCAATGTGACTAGAGTTTACCCTTTCTTTTTCTCTCTCGGCTACCATTTCCCTCCTCCCTTCTGTTCCCAGTCAGTTTCCATGAAGGACACATTGTTCTTGCCAAAGAGCTAAACCAGGGGTAGGCAACCTGTGGCCCGGGCCGGATGCGGCCCGGTAAGGCCTTGGGACGGCCCCAGCCCGGTCCTGCCGCCGATTGCCGCCAGGGCCTTTGGCGTCTGCGCAAGGGGCCTGGTGGGCAATTGTCTATAGAAGCCTCAGAAACATGCATTATCTTAACATTTTTTTAAAAACAGCATTTTTTTTCATGTGTCCTCCATTTTTTATTTAAAAAGTGCCTCCATTTGAAAATTTGTCCTACATTTGTCCCGGTTTATTATTTATTTAATTTTTTTTAAAATTATTTTTAATTATTTATTTTTGGCTTTGGCCTCCCAGTTGTCTGAGGGACAGCAACCCGGCCCCCGGCTCAAAGGGTTGCCTACCCCCTGAGCTAAACTGAGCTAGCCAAGGGCTTTGGAAATCAGGTTGCACACCCCTGATGTGTTATACTGTAGTTATGGCAATCCCTTGTTTTCAGTGCATGTAGGCTCAAGATCCAAGACCACACATAAAAAGTATTTCCAAAACTGGTCACACAAGCACAACAAAATACTGCTGTGAAAAGGCCATAGATGAATGTGATAATTTGAACTTTACTACAAGATATTTGTTAATTTGCCTCACAAAATCACCCAAAAGCCATAATTGTTTCCCAATATTGTGTGGCTCATTTTCCACCTGAAGTTCATTCCTTGAATTATGGTAGCCCTATAAGTCTGGCTCCTTGATGATTCTATAAACAGGATCTCTGCTTATTCTAAGAAAGGAACTGTATGTGGGTGCCTTTTAAAAATAGTCTCATCTTTCTCACTCATTTGCCAGGTGTGTGCTCTGGGGCTATAAGCTATTCACTCATTTTGCCCTCACTGTGGTTGCTGCTTCATCTACTGTGCTATGGTATATTGGTGACAAGAATGTTGTCTAATGTACTGGCTGTGTGCCAGGGAAACATCAGTTTTCTTGAACAAGAATATAAAATGCACTGGCTTACATATAAAGCAAGGTCGAATCCCACATCGGTGTTTTCTAAAGCATGCTGCTGTACCAACTTCTATTTTAATGCCTGGATTTATTCTAAGCCTGTGACTACAGAGAGTCATGTCTGTCAGGTCATGATATGTCAGGCTATTGAACAGGTGATGGTGCCTTCAAAAGTGAGGATGCTGTAAGTGGCAACCACTCCGCAAAGCCACTCTCAGGACACCTCACCCTCAACCATACAAATCTCTTCCCACACTTCAGCTGAAACTTTTCAAGGAAGGTACAGGGCTCTTACACTGGAGAAGGAGCTGCAAAAAGAGGATTAAATTGCCATTTTCTAGTGAACCAATCTTTCAACAAATTAGCTGATTTAAAATCCAAATCACTAATCCTCAAAGGATTACTTCCCCAACATGGCCACTCTTCATATGTTGTTGAGCAAGTAATTCCCAGACAATTTGGTTGTGTTGTATGGGACAATGGAAACTGTAGTCTATACCTTGGAGGGTGCATGGTTGGGAAAGTAGAGCATGCGTGGGAAATTTGTGACTTTCCAGGTATGGCTCATCTGAAGCGTCCATCTCTAGTCAGCACTGCCAGTACTAGAAGATTATGGCAATTGCAGTCCAACATCATCTAAAATATGTTAGAAAATAATTCTGAAGGCTTTATATTCTGAGTAAGTATGTGGCTGAATACTAGATTCTAGGAGCACACAATAGTGAAAGACCTATTTTTGATCTTTTGCTGTTCCCCACAAATCATACAAATTGCTACACACTCCAAAGAAAGAAAATCCCAATTTTATATTATTATTTTTATTATTGCTACCAGTTTTTTCTACTCCCTCATCTTCTTTAGTAAAGATACATGTCAATGCCCATTACCTCACCCAATTCCAAATCAATTACTAGGAGGATCTCTTTCCATACATTATGCCATTCCATAATCACAAAAAGTCAACATGAGTTTCAGAGAAACAAGTCATGCCAGACAAATCTGATTTCTTTCTTTGATAAAATTACCAGCTTGGTAGATGAAGGGAATGCTGTGGATATAGTACAGCGCGCCCGCGCCATACGCGGCTTGAGCATACGTGCTCAAGCCGCGCGGGGCGGAAGGGGCAGCGTGTCCGCCCTGTGCGCCGCCACGCCGCCGTGCACGAGCCCCATTGTTTCCAACGGGGCTCGAGCATAGGCGGAATTCGCCTTACGCGGCGGGATCCGGAACGGATCCCTTGCGTAAGGCGAGGACCGACTGTATATCTTGATTTCAGTAAGGACTTTGACAAGGTTTCCCATGACATTCTTGCAAACAAGCTTGTAAAATGTGGGCTAGACAAAGTAACTGTTAAATGGATCTGTAATTGGTTGACCGGCCGAACCCAAAGGGTGCTCAACAATGGCTCCTTTTCATCCTGGAGGGAAGTGACCAGTGGGATCCCACAGGACTCTGTCCTGGGCCCAGTGTTATTCAACATCTTTATCAATGACCTGGATGACAGAACTGGGAGCATACTCATCAAATTTGCAGATGACACCAAATTAGGAGGAATAGCTAATACTCCAGAGGACAGGATCAACATTCAAAATGATCTGAATAGACCACCAGGAGCCCTGGTGGCGCAGTGGTTAAATGCCTGTACTGCAGCCATTCATTCAAGACCACAAGGTTGCGAGTTCAAGACCAGCAAAAGGGCCCAAGCTCGACTCAGGCTTGCATCCTTCCGAGGTCGCTAAAATGAGTATCCAGACTGTTGGGGGCAAATTAGCTTACTTGCTAATTAGCTTCCTTGCTGTTCACCGCTATGATCTTTGGAATAGTGGTATATAAATGAAACAAATTATTATTATTATTATTATTATTATTATTATTATTATTATTATCTCAGATGAAAGTTCTTTACACATCTATCCTGGTTTATTTAAACATCTTTCATTTTTCCTCCTCATTGGAACTGTTTGAAATTGTGCCTTCAATATCTCCCTTTTAAGAAACTCCCATCCCTCATGAACCTCTTCTCTATTAGTATTCCTGACCATGGGATCACTGCTAGTATTTCCCTAAGTTCATTGAAATCAGCTTTCTTAAAGTCTAGAATGCATGTCTGATTATGCTTGGCTTCACCTTTCCACTGTATAACAAACTCCATGACAACATGGTCACTCCCACCTAAGGATTTTGCCACATTCACCCCATTAACCTGATCTCTCTTGTTGGTTAGGATCAGATCTAAAATAAGTTATCCCCTAGTTGCCTCTTCCACCTTCTGGACAATGAAATTGTTTGCAAACTATGCTTTGATTGAGAGTTCCTGCATGGCAAGAGGTTGGACTGGATGGCCCTTGTGGTCTCTTCCAACTCTATGCTTCTATAATTCTATGAATAATTTGTTTGACCTTAAAATTTTGGCAGAGTTTGACTTGCAACAAATATTAGGATAGTTGAAATCCCACATTATCACTTCTGAAAACATTACTACTACTTAGTGGTTTCAGAAATCACATTATATTATAGTAGTAATGTGATTTCTGAATGTGTGGTCATCTGTTCCAGGAAAGCATAATCCAAGTCCCCAGTTTGTCTTGGAGGTCTGTAGTAGTAGACCCAGACACACACATCTACGATGTTTCTCTCACCCTTAATTTTTACCCAGATGCTCTCAATTTGGCTTCCAGGATTTAAGCCATAGATCTCTTCGGAGGTGTACATCCTTAATGTATAATGCTACTCGACATATCCTTTAACATGAGACTCATCCCACAAGTTTCATTATTATTATTATTATTAACCTTTATTTATGAAGCGCTGTAAATTTACACAGCGCTGTACATGCAATCCTTTTAGTTAGACGGTTCCCTGCCCTCAGGCTTACAATCTAAAAAGACATAACACGGAGAAGGGAGTGGTGACGGTTTCAGTGATACTTATTATACAGTGGGCCCTCTCCTTACACGGGGATCCATTCTAGCCCCCCGCGTAAGGGAAAATCCGCGTATGTTCACGTCTCATAGGAAACAATGGGGCGCGTGCATGACATGGTGGTGTGCCGTGCATAGGCATGCACACCATTGTTTTTATTGTCGTGCGGCTTCCGCAAAAGCAGGAAACCGCATATAGTGCACCTGCGTATGGCGCGGACACACTGTATTTGCTTTGCTGTGCTATAAGTTTAAATTCATTCTGTTTATTTCTTATAATCTGTGCATTAGTATAGAAACATCTAAAACCATGGGACATTCGCCCTGTCCTCCTATTGTTGCATTCTTGTGCTATTTGCCTTGTTCTCTGTATAACATTTGGGCTATATGTCCAGCACTTGATAAACTTCTGCCAACAAGAATACTGTATCCTCCCCCACATGACTCAGTTTAAAGCCCTCCTCATCAGAGATTTCAAACTCTTAGCAAAAGTACTCCTGCTAACTGCTGTGAGATACAGCCAATCCATTGTCAGAAAGTCACCTCCATGAAACTGTACATCATGGTCCAGGAAGCTAAATCTTTCTTTGTGGCACCATCTGTGAAGCCAGTTATCCACTTCCACTATTTTTTCTACCTTCTATGCTATCTCCTTCCACTGCAAGGACAGACAGAATAACTATCTGTGCATCCAGCC
Organism: Sceloporus undulatus; assembly: GCF_019175285.1. Lineage (NCBI taxonomy): Eukaryota > Metazoa > Chordata > Lepidosauria > Squamata > Phrynosomatidae > Sceloporus > Sceloporus undulatus. Next base: position 57,908,435 of record NC_056525.1, read on the forward strand.
CCTTCAGCTTCCCATCCAGAGCTTCATAATACCTTGTCATATTCTGAAAGCTATGCTTTCCAGTATGATTGGTTCTCACATGGACCAAAAGGAAGTGATAAGGGTCAGTGGGCTTGATAAGTCTTGTCAGCTTTTCCATTACATCGCAGATTTTTGCCCCAGGAAGACAGCACACCTCTTGAGACATCTTCTCAGGCCCAGAGACTACTGATTCGCTACCCCTCAGCAGGGAATCCCCTGCCACCACCATCACATGCCTCCTCCGAGATTTGGCAGATGCCATTCCATGTGCTGAACCTTCCAAGGTCTCATGCACATTCTCCGAGGACTGACACTCCTCCCCTTCTTGCTTCCCCTCATCATTACTGATAAAAGAGAGAGCTTCAAATTGATTCTGCAGATCCAAATTAATAGATTGATCCCTGGTCCTTCTGCTTCTACATGCCACATGCCTCCAACTGTCTATCTCCTGTGAATGCGAACTGACCATCTCCCAAGAAGCATCCTCTCTGTGTGCCTCAACCAGGACAGCCTTTCCCCCTCTATCCCTAATATACTGAAGAGCAGATAAATGGGCCTCAAGTTGCTGGACCTCCTCTCCCAACAGGGGAACCAACTTGCACTTGGTGCAGGTGAAGTTACCCACATCCTTTGGCAAGAACGCAAACATACCATAGCTGTTGCAGGTGACTGCAGCAGCTCCCTCATTGACCTTATTCAATAATCTTAAGTAGGGAATGAAACAGCACTCAGAGTGTATCCCTCAAAACTCCCCCACCAAACACCCAAGCAAAACAGCCCTGTTGATGTTGCATGTTAGGTGAGTTCTGTTTGTTGAGCTCCAGGGCATGGGACTGCAGCTATATAGAGAGCTAGTAGCTGCTAGCTCCTCCTTTCACCAAGTCTCTGGGGTCTTCCCACTACGAAAAGCTCTGATTCCTGAATCGATTTATATGCCACTGGTTCCCACTGGAAATCAATTCTGATCCTCATTTGGGAAAAAAGCGGGGCAAACACCAAAAGCTTGGGATATTTTGGTAGCCGCTTTTTAGCGGTTCTTATGTTAAGAATCGATCCTGCCCTATATCCATTAAGTGAGAACACCAGAATGGGATCGATTCTTTCAGAGGGGAGGGGCAAATGGCAGAGAGGTGTGTGTCATCCATCCCCAGAGATGTCACACACACATCCAGTGCCGCCATTTTGCATCCTTTTTTTAAAAAAAATTAAACTAATCGCAAAATTGATAGATTGGCAAAGCAGCTACTTGTAAAGGTGAGTAGCTGCTAGGCCATTCTATCGATTTTGCGATTAGATTTGCTTTAAAAAAAATCCCCATCCTCCTCCTCCTCCCGGCTCTCTTCTTTCCTACCTTCCTCCTTTCTTTTCCCTCTCTGCTTCTGTGCCTCCCGATGCTGGCGGGGCCTCCGCGGCTTCCACCGGGGTTCGTGGGGCTTCCATCATTGCTCCCGCTCTGCTGCCGCTTGCCCCCTATTGTGCCGGAAGCCCCACAAGGGCCGCCAGCCCTGGAGAAGCAGTGGAGGCCCTACAGCAGCTCTGGAAGCCTCCTGCGCTGCTGCCAGGCCTCCGCTGCTTCTCCCTTTTAAAAAAAAGGACCCAAATAAAAGGGCACACTGTGTGTGTGTGTGTGTGTGTGTGTGTGTGTGTGTGTGTGTGTGTGACATCTCTGGGGTCAGGGGGAGGTGTGCTGGCTGAAGGGCTGCTCCGTTTTCACCAATGGGAACGACAAGTGTGGGAACAGGGGGCCTTTTGGAATCGATTTGTTTAGCGGGGCAGAGCCAAATCAGGACGCAGGTTATTCCTCCAGTGGGAATGAGCCACAGTAAACTACAGTTTCCAGAATTCCCTAGTATTGAGCTAGGGCAGTTAAAGTTGTCTCAAGATGGATTATTTCTGCAGTCTGTTTTGGTCCTTAGTTACAGATTGCATTTAGAGTCATTCCTTTAGTTACTGACAGCTTATTTTTTTACTTCTCTTTGGTATATATCCTTCACACATGTTAGTCTGTGATAGTGGGGATGGGCAAAATGGGCATTGGCCCCCAATACGAATTCTGCCCTCTATGCTATTTTAATTTAGTTCCCAAATTTCTAGCACTTAAAATTTCAACTGAGTTGAAAGAGAAAAGAAACAGAGAAACTTACTAAGGGAATGTGAGCACAGCAAATGTAAGAATTTTAGGTATGAATGATTTTCAGTGTCTCTTTCTTTACAAAGCTAGAAATTTGGGGAATGAAGGAAAATTTCATTTCACGGATCAGAAATCCTATGGGCAGGACAATGCCCTCATTCTGCTCCACCCACAGTTACATCCCTGGCCTATGATGTAGGAGAGGGTTTTCTTTTACCTTTAAGTACAACGCAAGCTTTTTCTATCCCTTTTCAGTACTACCAATCCTTCCCAGCCCTGCACTACCTACTTCCAGGCCACAGCTTCCCTGCTCAACTCTGCTATATATCACCTGCTCAACTCTGCTATATATCACCATCCACCCAATGCTATCTCATCCCTGTTGTACTGCCAAGCTGCAATGTTAAAAATGATAAATGCTTGCTGAACAATTGCCATTCTTTTAGCAGCAGATTGCTATGAAGCAGGCCTCATGGGAAACCTAGTTTTGCTTGTTGGCGCCTTGCAAAAAATACAGCTATAGGAACATTTTTACGATTGCACAGTGTGGCATATCTTCTGGGCTGCTGTGCAGGGGAATTCATGCTCATTTTCCGGCCTTAGTGATTTCCTGGGACAGCAAGCCCTGCAGATAGAATGAGCTCAGTGTGATGGGAAAGGGAGTGCCCTGCATCATTCCCCTTGATTCTCTCCTTTGTGATTGATTTAGGAACAGCAGCCACCAGCACAAAAGGAAATGGTATAATGCAGGAAGGAAAATGACCACATTGAGGGGAGGAAAAATGATAGATTGAATGATAGCTCAGCTGGTCAAACCAGGGACAAAGCAATAGGATGGACTACAAAGCAGGGAAACTTAGATATGGACCCTTTCATGGAATGTTCCATTACTGCTGTTAATTCATGGATGTGATATGCTTCATTATATTCACTGGGGACCTATCCTTTGAAGTAGCTCCAGTTGTACCATATAGTACAGAATTGTACAGCATCCTCAAAATCTTAAGTATTTTGCCATTATATTAAAACTCTCCTCCACTCTCTGATTTCAGTGTCTGCTTCTATCTAACCTATAGCATAAGTTGGGCTCAGAAATCTGCATTGTTTCTTGACTAGAACTGTCAGAACTGACAAGTGGAGCCTGGTTCAAAAGAAATATTCTTAGGAACCCTTTTATGCTACATAATTATGTGTGTTGTAAGCCTTCAAGTTGTTTCTGTTTTATGGTGACCCTAAGATGAACCTGACATGGGGTTTTCTTGCAAATTTTGTTCAGAGGAGGTTTGCCTCCCTGGGGCTGAGAGCATATACCTTGCTCCCAAGGTCACCCAGCAGGTTTCATGGCTGAGCAGGAAATCGAATCCAGGGTCTCCAGAATCGTAGTTCAAGATTCAAACCAGTACGCCACGTTGGCTAACATAATTATAGCACTATGGTTATACTTATGACAACATCCCATAGAATCCTGGGGTTTGTAGTTTGGTGAAACATTAGATTGCTCTGGCTGGGAATTCTAAATGCCCCTCCCCAAACTGCAAATTCCAGGATTTCACAGGACATTGTCATGGCAGTTAAAGTGGAAGCATTGTGTTTTAACTGAGTAATGGGGTATTTTGGACAACAGATCTGCCCAGAACACCTACAATCCTTCCATGCATCACTTCTGATTACCCACAGCTTTCTTAACTTCAATAGTACAATTTAGGTTGGGGCAGAAAGTCAAGGAATCAGAAATCCTCACTGGTTTCCTGCCACTCATCTACCTAAAGAGCCAAACCCATTAATGGTATAGCATATACTGTATATACATGTATAAGTCTAGAAATGTAGGTTAAAAAATTGAACCAAAAAACCTGAGTTGACTTATCCATGGGTCAATGTACATACAGTGCGCCTGCACCGTATATGGGTGCACTATACGTGGCTTTTAGCTTATGCTGAAGCCACGCAGCAATGGAATGAATAGCACGTGCATCCATAGAGCATGCACACCAATGCACCTAAGCCCCATTATGTTCAATGGGGCTCAAGCATAGGTGGTTTTCATCTTACGCGGGGTTGGTGGTCCAGAACAGATTCCCCCGCATAAGGCAAGGGTCTACTGTATTGTACTTTAATTCTTGTTTTTTTAAAAAAACCCATCTCCTGGGGAAAGGCAAGAGTATAATCTGTCTTGGAAGTACTGACCCCACACTACTCTCTCATCCATCCAACTTCCAGTATGAGCACAATCAGTTATGCTTGCTAGAATTTTGTTCTTTGGCATTGTTTTCCTTTGCTTTGTTCTTTACATCCTTTGTTACATGCCCCTAAGTTTTGACCTATCCACAGATCATATCCAAATCCATCATTTTGGCTCTAAAATCTTCCCTCAACTTATACATGATGTCGACTTATAGTTGAGTATATACGGTAGGTGGAGAGATGTGTCTCAGAAGCCATATGCTATTTTCCTACTAGAAAGTGGTTCCATAGGAAGCTCGTATGTGCAAGTGTATACTATTCATGCAGTTTTACAGGACAGCACAACATTGTTCTCTTTCACTGGTAGCTCTTTCATGTTTCTCCATTGTGGTTTTTTTCTGCCTTTTCTTCCTCATAGAAAAAGAGATAAAAAAAGCTACAGTGTGTTTTCTGAATATGAATAGTTGGCACCTTCTATCAGGAATTGCCCCAGGTAGTCACTTCTGGTAATCTAAGATGGAGAACTGCACCAATTCATTAGTAAATGCACAAAAGCTTTTTTATGACATAATGAGACCCAGCATGGTGTAGTAGTTTGAGCATTCGACTACAACTTTGGAGAGCAGGCTTCGATTCCCTGCTCGGCCATGAAACCCATGGGATGACCTTGGAGAAGTCATGTGCTCTTAGCCTCAGGGGAAGGTAATGGCAAACCTCCTCAGAACAAATCTTGTGAAGAAAACCCCATGATAGGCTCACCTTAGGGTCACCATAAGTTGGAAACTGAAGATGCATAACGTACACAACATACAGATATATCAGCTTTCCTGGGTTTAAAATCCATACATCCTCCCCTGAGTTCTTTCCTTCTCCATCTTCTCTTTCTCACTCTACCCACTTCATTCCATCCTTTTTTTCCCCTTTTTTCCCCCCTTACTACTTGTCATTCCCTCCAGCCCATCTCCTTCTGTTTAAGTCATCCTCATAATTGCTTTCCAGATATTGCAAGAGAGAGAACTTCTTGGATTAAAGGAAGGACTCTTAGGAGGAAGACTCTTGCCAAAAACAATAACTCAGGCATTAATTCACATTGATTCCAAGAAATGCTTCCAGGTATTCATACATTCGTTGTCTGAGGTTGCCCTGCTAAAGAGCCAACTTCAGACAGCAGATGTTGATGGTAAGGGTGGCAAATCTTCTCCATTTTCCCAGATTCCACATGCTAACATCCTATGGTGGGGAGTGCTATCCCATCACCAATGGTAAACTGGGATTCAGCTGCCAGTCCAACTGGATTTTATTACATGAAGGCAATATCTTTGCCCCAGGCAGCAAAATATCTTGGACCAGCCCTACTACTACTACTACTACCTAGACGTGCATTAAACTGGAGACATAGATTTGTCCCAAATAGAGTATACACACTGAATCAATGGAGTTTACATTAAAAGTGATTTATTAAATTCCTACTATTGGCTATGCCACCTAGGCCAACAACATTCATTCAGAAGACCACATGATTCCCACTCTTGGGTTAAATGGGGTCAAATCAAGTGTGGGCAACATGAACTTAACTTTCCAAATTGGAAGACAGGTGAATCTGTGTGTCACAATTCCGCCTTTCTCTTTCCCATCTCCATGTGTTATGAAAGCAAAGCATTCTCAATTACTATATCCGGTCGATGATGGGAAAAATTGGGAGATGGCCTAGATTTTTATTTGGCAGGTGGCTTCTTCGTCACCAGATCAACAGCTGTTGGCATAGAAACCTGGCTTTATGACACAGGATATGAGGTTACTTTTATCTAGGCTGTACCTCAAATCCCAGCAGAGGGGAAACTGACTTAAAAGTAGAACATTGTACATTATCTGCTGCATCTTGTATAACACATGACTTGCATGTGAGAATACTGCAACTGGGCAGCTGTGTGTTTGTAGATTTTAAGGTCAGAGGGATCTGCAGTCTTTGTCATACTGTCATTTTTCAGATAAGGGGAATACTGACCTTCACCCAGTAATGTGGAACACACTATCTTTTGAGCTTCACTTGTTCCCCAGTCTTGTTGCTTTTATCAAGACTCATAATTTAAACTTAGCTTTTTCAATTGGTTTTGTGTTTTTAAAACATTTTTAATATTTTATGTTTGATGTTGCTAGTTTAATGTTTTATTATGTTGCTTTGTGACTTTTCTTTTGAACTGCTGTACACCACTTGGGTAGTTTTTAGAAAGATGATATAGAAATATTTCTTGTAAATAAATAATTCCCGCATGTGGCTTTAGCATTTGACTGTGGCCAGCTTTTGTGTTAAAGGTTAATAAATAGTTTATACTCCTGGTCAAGGGCAGAAAAAGAGAGGAATGTTACACATGAGCTACAGCAACCATGGTAAGTCAAAAATTAAGAGATCAAATGAAAGGGTAGAGGAAAGCAAGGCAAACACCTCTAGAATGATGTCAGGAAAGGTCCATTCAAGTCATGATCTGGATAGCCATAATCCTTTATTAGACATTAGACATCACAGAAATAAAAAATCTAGTTGAATTAAAGTTAGTTGAATTGTCATCCAAATGGACAATGTGCAAGCTGAACAGTAACATAGGAAACAGACTCAGGTAGATAGTTGATATAAATCTGAAAGCACTAACATATTACAAAAATCTAGAAGTCCCAAGATACCACAGGCACAAATCTGAGACTCTTAAATGGAGAAGCAACATAGCCCAGTCTAAATGGGCAGCAGCATATGTAACCCAGTCTTTCCAAAGCTGGCACCAATCAGATGTGCTAAACCCATTGTTGTGTGCCATCAAGTAATTCCAACTTATGGCAACCCTAAGGCAAACCAGTCATGGGGTTCTCTTGGCAAGATTTGTTCAGAGGGGGTTTGCCATTGCCTTTGCCTTCCTCTGAGGCTGAGAGTGTATGACTTGCCCAAGGTCACCCAGTGGACTTCCATGGCCAAGCAGGGATTTAAACCATGTTCTTCAGAGTCTGACACTCAAACCACTAGACCTCCCATAATCCCCACCTAACATGGGCCATGCAGCTGGGGATACTAGATATGTGGTCCCAACACATCTGGAAGGTGATGTATTAGGAAAGATTGATTGTAACACTTAGCTCAGCTGACTTTTTCCTTGCCTGAGAAAACCCTGTGAAATTAATAGGGTTGAAACATGAAGACATACATACAGACACATATAGATGGTTCCTCCCACTACAGGCCAGGGAGCTGAAGTCTGGAATCCTGTGTATTCAAGCCGGAGGGGATAAAAGAACAGACCTTGATGTCCTAGCAGTCATTTTTTGGTCTATACATTTTGAGTCCTAATTTAACAATACTTTACCAGGATACCCTTTTCAACTGATGAGGGGGGTGATGGGGAAAATTCTTGGAAATGTGGGGATATGTCAGTATTTTTTGACTGGAATGATTAGGGCCATTTCATCCCAGGAACATGTTCAAAGTCTGACCTTCTGTTCAAATTCAGAAGCTAACTGGAATATGTCAACATAGCTGTACGTTGTTTCCTCATAAGCATGAGTCCTTGAAGTTACCAGTCAGTTAGTTCTAACCAGGTTGTCTCTCTCTAAACTATGTCAATGAGCTCCTGCATATCAGACATTTCTACATAAAATTATCAAGGTAAGCCATACTAAATAAAAACATAGTATCCTCTGCTCTTGATGTTCTGAAAGAGATAACTGAAAAATGTGACTTCTCACCCAGACAGTTCTGCCCAGGGGGAATTTTTGAGGGCATACATCCCTTCAGGAGATTACAGACAACACTAAATGTTCATATGTTCTTCAAAAATAGCCTCTCTAAATTTTGGAGTCTAAAAATCCTTTTACAATTTACGTTTCATATATGCAATATGCTACCCAGTAATTTGCAGCAAATTTTATAATTAAATATGTATAAATACATCTCACTCAAAATGGTCTCAGTTGCAGCAGGTTCAGTGACTTGACTGTTGAATGCTAAACTAACATTTATGTAATCCAGTTGATTATATGAGTCTACTCTAAACAGTATTTTTTTTAAAAAATGTATTTAGGCTGCTGCATTTTTGTTCGGAACATTTTACATTTTCACCTCCTTAGATTATCTCACTGCAGCATGTCTGAATACAAGGCCGTCTTTGGCAAGTAAGTTAAATTTAGGACCTAAGATGCAAGATCTCAGTCTACTGCAGTTTCTACATATTGTACATGTTAAATCTTGATTGAAGTAAAGTAAAACAAGAATGAACAAACAGAGAATATTTCTGCATGTTTCTTACATGTTGACAGTAAATAATTCTTGCAGATCTATACCTATGGTTCACCTCTATGGCATCACTACAGGAGTGGGGTGTGTGGCCCACACCAGGTGACACCCTAATGGGGTTTATACCACTGCTCCCCAAACATCAGCCTTTTGGCAGAGATCTGTCTTGTTAATGTGCATGCCCAAGGAAAGGCTACTCACAGTAATCCTGCTCTTATTAGTACCTAAGCATAACTTTTCAAGCATCTCTTATCATGGCAAGACAAAAAGCTCTTACAATATGTAATGACTATACTAGGACTGTATTTCAGTTGTCTTCTACAAAAGCAGGAAGCCATATGCCCTCAAAACTGCTGGGTTATAAAGATAAGGTAATTAACCTGATCATTATATGATATCCAATTTTGGTTTATGGCCATGAACCAAGAGATAGAACAATGGCGAATCAAATTCCTGAGGACTGTTCAGAGTCTTCCCTGATATGCAGAATGCTGCAATAAGTCTGGAATGTCTCTTTACCTCTTTCCTATACTTGTTCCATGTGAAGGGTATATTTACTTATATGCTTAATGACTGCAGGCTACCTGGCTCTTGACATTGACAGATAAATGCATCTGTGGTTGGTGGGAAACGTTAAATAGTAAAGTCAACCATATTGGATTGTAATTAAAGTGATATGATTATACAGAGGCTAACTGCCAAATTAAAAATAGATTTTTGATATAAGCTTTCAGGAGGCACATCTAAAGGCAATTTGTGTTTGCCCACCATTAATGTGAGGGAAAGTGCCAAGGTCAGACTGCTCATTGGCTAACTGTGCTACTTCCAGATTTTATTTAATGTTAAATATTGGAAAGCCTATTCAGCAGCTCATTTTAATTATGTTCCTTCAGCCTTTAGGGAGAGATGTTTATTTGAAAAAACTCTCGGCTTTTTGCCCTTGTCAGTCAGAACAGATTGAAACACTGGGAGATGATCAATTGGATTGCAATTTTTACAATGATATTATATTTGTTTCATAATTTCATTACCTATCCCACTGCCTGGAAGAAAAGATGGATTTTGTACTTTTATATTTGTTGGCAGATAGAAATAAGGTAGTAATGGAAGAAACAACAAAATTTATAGTTGCTACAGCTAAGTAGTGGGGGTAACTATGAATTTCCACATCGGGTAACACCAACCCTAGTAATGCCACTGGGTGTGTGCATGCATGTTCCTGGTCACTAGTTGTTAGTGGACAACTAGTTAATCTGGTGGAGAGAGAAAAAAATCCCTAAACAACTGTGATTTCAGTGCCAAGAAAATGCATTTCTGCAAATCTGACTCAATAGTTGCTTGGAGAATTAATCGCCTGCAAAATTTCCATGTTCCCTGTGTGGTATACATCAAACATCCTTTCTTTTTGAAAAGCAAAACATAACCCTCATTCTCTCTTGTTCTGTGCTAAATAACTAACCAAACCAGCTTCCATATTGCTCCATATGTTTTTGTGATCTCTAAGGTTTCTGAAATTAGTAGAGACGTTATAATAAACAACAGCCTGCAAATATTTAAGTAGATGTTTCTGTTCTTACTACATGAATTATATCCATCAAATAATATATAGCTTACTCTACAATGCAATTGTTCAGTCTCCTGTGGTCTGGCGGCCCCTAACTGAAAATTGCTTCCTTTCATACACACTTGTCATCATTAGTACCTGCTGTCCAGGCTATAGGAAACTCATATTTGGCTCTTTTATCTTCTTCTCTGTGAAGTCTCTGTACATTGCTGTAGCCTCCCCATTCTTCCAACATTTTCTGTTTTTCTTTCTTCTCTCAGAGGCCATTCACATTACCATCCAATTCCTGAACTTATAACTTGTAAGGCCATATATTTTTTAAGAAAGAAAGAAAGCCGATTGGGATCAGAGAGTGGGGTTGTATTATTTGGTGATGTGTGGAACTTGATTTGCTTTCTATTCTGATCACCATAGAACATGGTAAAGAATGTAGAATGTCCTAAAGTGACAAGCTAAAACATTTCCTTACAGGCATGCAGTAAGTACTCCAGCCTCTAGCTAACTTAGCAGGCTGAAGTGCAAAGTTGAGTGTGGAAACAAAGGCTTTCATGGCCGGCATCCATAGTTTTTTGTGGGTTTTTCGGGCTATGTGGCCATGTTCTAGCAGAGTTTCTTTCTGATGTTTCACCAGCATCTGTGGCTGGCATTACTTTCAGTTAAAGTAACTGCATAGATTTGATGGTTAAACAATATGTTAAATACTGTAGATACCATGCAGTTTAAGAACACTTTCTTCTTCTACAGGGCTTCTGTGACTCATACAAATGGGTTACCTGTCCCTGTGCAGTGCTTGTTTCAGAGTCTTCTAGATCACCTTATGCATTTTGGCAGTAGCCCCGCTTACTCCCTGTGCAAACCTCAGTTCTTTTCATCTGCCACAGCAGCATCCAGGAACTTTCTAAGCATTGTATATCTACTTGACTCAGATTTTCCCTTACTGGACCACAATATTTCTTCAGATCAGAATGTCATGTGACTTGGATTAGGATTGTATTTATTGATTTTGACTGGTTTTTTTTTGGCCAGGCTTTGGCTCTACTGGACTTTACAAGTTTATAGCCTCTTCTTTGTTCTTCAAGTATGGTTACTTCTGTGGAGGGAAAATACCAGAAAAGGACAGTCACACTAAGGAGCTTACCACTTGGCTATTAAAACTGGCTTTTCTCTATCTGGTTTAAATCTTAATTCGGGCAGCATCCTGATCTTATCAGAAGATTTTTGCCGCCGAATTTGCCACCCGAATACAGCCTGAGTCCATCCCCGCTTCCAGGAGCACTCCGCTGGCCATTTACTTAAGTCAGAAAACACACAGATCCGAAAAGAGCTGTGTGGAGCACTCTGGAAGCGGGGATGGACCTGGGCTGTATTCGGGCAGCAAATTCAGCAGCAAAAACCTTCTGATAAGATCAGGATGCCACCCAAATTAAGCTTTAAACCAGATACAGGTAAGACGCTTTTAATAGCCAAGTGATTAGCTCCTAAGTGTGTCTTTTGTCTTTGTGAGGCCCATGGCGCTTATGATCTTGATGATTCTTCTAACACTTCCTCGGGTTCATTAGCTGAATTCTCTCCTGCAGCTTTAGTGGCTGAATGTGATCCTTTCTTGCCGAGGAATGATGTGAGGTGTTTCACAAACCAAACGCTACACATGGCTCACTCACATAATTTACAGGTCCAACAATCCAATATGGCAGTGTGTATAGAGCCTGGCCCCATCTCTAGCCTCTCTTCCTTTGCTGCCTTACCTTTTTCATGTTGCCAAAAATTCATGGTCAACATCTTCCTCAGTTCCTTCTGCTGTGAAGAAAATTGAATCACTATGGAGTCAGGATTCAGCCATAATCATGCTGCCAATCAGTCCTGTTTGTCACAAAATTTACACTCTACACCAGCAATCAAGACAGAGAAGGAAACTGCTAGCTGTATCACCTGCACGGGCGCTTATCAACAATTTTTGTGGGGGGAAATTCTACCATTTTTGGATAAACTCCCAGAAGAAGATAAATGGGCTACTGTTAGATTGTATGTTGAGGCACGCTGCTTGGCTCTGCTCCAGATTACTATTGCTCACCATGTGGCAGACTGCAGCAGCAAAAGTCTGGCAGGTGTAATGGCACTCTGTTGCAGTCCTCCTGGCAGGCACAGGAAATCAATTTTTACATCAAGCCCAGGTGTTTCAGGATGGTAATATTATCCTCCCCCAATATAGAAAGGCAATTGGTTTGCCATGCTAGATTTGAAAGACATGTATTTCCACATTGTAGTCCATCCTAGTCATCATAGATTCCTTTGCTTTTCTATCCTCTGTTGTTCTTTTTACTTCAAAAAACAGGGGTTTTATATTATTATTATTATTATTATTATTATTATTATTACTAGCTTTTTTAAATCAGGAATTACTTTAAACTAATCAGGGTTCAGTCTCAGAATTTGTTTTTAATGTCCAGATGAAGACCTTTGAAAACATGAATTAACAATGGGCAGTGTTCCTGTTTGCATGTATAGAGTGTCTTCTCACCACTGCCCAGCTCCTCCTACAGCTGGGATTAGAACAAGAGGTTCAGAAGCAGAGGAGCAATACAAAATGCTGGCCTAAGTCATTTGTACTATTATTAATAGGACAATGGTGTACACATTTACTTACAAGTGAGTCCCACTATGCATGATTCACTCTGTATTAAGTGAGTTTGGGATTGCAGTCGTAGGAATTGAGGGATAAATTATCCAAAGTACAGTATGATATCCACATTTACAAACATTGATTTCCTGGCACTGCAACACACAGAGAGAAGTTAAACTCTTCCCTCTGCATCACCCCCTTCAAAAGTGGCTATTTGCACCACAAAATATGACAACCCCTTGCCTGTATGATATCTGTAAATGTTGTCCTACTCACAGACAACTTCAGTTAATGGAATTAATTGGGTAAATTATGCAAAGAAAAACATTAAACACTCCCAATGCTGAAGCTTCACTCCAATCGTTCCCCTCACTGCTCCTATTATAATTGTTAAGGGATGTTAACATGCCTCTTACATGTCTCATTTAGTTATCCCCCCAAGGATAAGTCCAGCACCTCAGGCAAAAGACAAGATGGTGTTTCCCATCTTGTAGATATTCCCCCTGGAGAATTGCTCTCTGCATTTCATGTATAGAACCCAATGGGACTGGTAGCTGAACCCTACTTTAACAATGGCTTTCCCCACCATATCTGAGCTTCTGACCAGGTCAGTTTAGGAGAATGACAGAATGACAAGGACCTGCCCATCCTGCTTCCAAAATCTGCTTCTTTCTTCCAGCGAGGTTCATTTTTGACTAAGTGGGTGATGAAAAGGAATTACAATGGGCCCTTGGTATCCGTTGGGGTTTGGTTTCAGGACCCACCATGGATACCAAAATCTGTGGATACTCAAGCCCCATTATATACATCGGCATAGTAAAATGGTATCCCTTATATGAAATGGCAAAATCAAGGTTTGCTTTCTGGAATCCATTTATTTATTTGAATATTTTCAAGCCGTGGATAGTTGAATCTGTGGATAAAAAAATCTGTGGCTATGGGGGGCAACTGTATTCCCCAGTTGCTTCCTGAAAGGGTACATTCTACCCTCTCTGCTCCTGAAAGGGTGACAAGGCAGCCTCCTTTTCTAGGAAATGTCCTACATTCCAACCTCCTGAGCAAGAAGAATTCCAAAATGTCCTCCATTTTGAGCATGATTAAGAGGCCCATTGAATAACATATTATTTGCTGTTCCCCTTGGAGAAATGTGTCTACTTAGCAGCTTGTCCTCAATGCAAACAGGGGGAATAGGATACATCCTTCTAAAGTTCTTTTTTCCTAGGAGCAGTGGCAGGCAAGACTTCCTACCAGAGCTTGGGGCATGTTTGTTTTTCAGAGGTGAAAAGGACACCAAACATGTCAGGCAATGGGCTGCTTGAGGACACAGTGCAAATACCAAAAGGATTTCCCTCCCTTAATTTCAGCACAATGGACAAATGAAAGGAATAACCTAAATGTAGATTCAGTCAAAGGTTTGTTGCTGCTAAAGTACAATTTTGTCTTGTTGTTGTGAACTGTCCTTGAGTCGACCTCGACTCATGGTGACCCTCGGATCTTCCTTATTGAATCTATCCATCCTCTCTTTCTTCTACTCTCAACCTTTCCCATCATTATTGACGTTTCCAGTGAGCCATGCCTTCTCATGATGTGCCCAAAGTACGGCAGCCTCACTGTGATCATCTTGACTCCTAGAGATATTTCAGGTTTCATCTGTCCTAAAACCCATTTGTTGGTCTTTCTTTGCTGCCCACAGTATCCTCATCACTCTTTTCCATCGCCACGTCTCAAACGAGTTGGTTTTCTTTTTATCTGCCTTTTTCACTGTCTAGCTCTCCCATCCATACACAGTGATGGGGAATACTATGGCTTGGATGATTCTTTAGTGCTCAGTTGTATATCTTTGCTCTTTAGGGTCTTCTCTAGCTCTTTCATGGCAGCCCTTCCCATTCCTAGTCTTCATCTTACCTCTTGACTCCAATCTCCATCCTGAACAATGTTTGATCCAAGGTATGAGAACGCTTTAACTCTTTACCTTCTTTAAAGGTTTTGATTTCCTCCTTGTCTAATCCAAATTTATGTGGGTCCTCCGTGGCCGTTATTTTTGTTTTCTTTACGCTCAGCAGTAAGCCTGCCTTTGCATTTCCTTGTTTGATTTTCCTTAGTAATTGTTCCGAGTGCATGATGTTTTCTGCTAGTCATCCTCATATCTTAGGTCCTCGGTGTTCTTTCCTTCTGTTTTCACTCCTCCTAAGTCTGGCCCCACTCTTTGTATGGTTTCCACATACAAGTGGAACAAATAAGGCGAAAGGCTGCAGCCTCACCTGAACTCTTTGCCGTTTGGGAACCGTGGTTTCTCCGCATTCTGTGCTGACAGTGACTTCTTATCTTGAGGCCTGATTCCCACTACTGTACCTTTTAAACCGGATCATGAATCGGTTTGAGCCGGTTCAAATGACCCTGGTTCTTGCTTAAACCCAATTGCTGATGCGATTTGGAGAGGGGGGGGGCATGCACTAGACCCATTTAACCCACGTCTTTTTGACGCTGATTTTTCCCCTGTCTTTTTCGATAAACCGATTCTGCGCAAGTGTGAACCAGATGCGGATCAGAATCGATTTAAATTTGCCCTTCGGCCAGTTTAAGCGGGTCCATTTTGAACCAATTCATTTGTGAATGTGAACCACAAGTGGGTTGTTTTACAGGGAAAACAAATGCGACCGAGGCAGACGTCGTGTGGGCCATGCTCCCCTGTTGAACCGATCCATTGGTTTGGATCGCAAACTGATTTATTTGCAAGTGGGAATGAGCCCTGAGTCTCTCTCTCTCTCTCAAGAGAACTGTCCTGAGTATAAGTCTATTGCTGTGCTGGCCAAATGGCCATAATAAAGCTATGATTATTAAGTCTATTGCAAGCCAAGAAGGCCTTTCAGTAGAGACAAGCTCACCAGGAACATACATAATCAACCCCAGTGTTTGCAAGACAGCTCTAACTAAAACCACATGGAATCCATTTATGTTTATTCAAGTGTTTTTGGCTTTCATTGGGTCACGTTCTAGATATTTTCTCAAACGTCCTACATTTTGCAATGCCTTTTCCTCACAAGCCGGCTTTAGGACGGCCTCACTGCCAAACATGTAGGACGTTTGAGAGAATGTAGGACACGGCCACAGAAATGCTGATGCTTCTTAGGCTCAAAATGGAGGCTGTTTCAGAAGGTAATGGGACGTAGGGCCACGTCCGGGAAAAGGAGGGCGTGTCGTCCAAGGAAAACGTAGGACTTGAGCACGGAAGAGCTAAACACGCTCGTTTAAACATAAAGCCATGGCTCCAAATGGAGGACGTCTGGGAGTTTCTCCCGGGCAGAAAGCAATGAAATGTGGGGGAGGGCGAGTCCGGCAAAAGTGGGACCAAGTCCGGGAAAATGTAGGACCGTGTCCGGGGGAAAGGGAGGACGCGTCCGGTGACCCTGCCCAAGGAAAATGCAGGACGCGACCCAAAATAAAAGCTACAAGCACTCATCGAAATGGAAATCCATGCTTGTTCTTAGTCAGGCTCCAGGCGGAGGACGCGGGGCCGTGTCCGGGAAATGTAGGGCCGTGTCCGGAGAAGGGAGGACGCGCTGGAGCCCCTCAGAACAGCTGCGGCGCCCCTTCGGCGAAGGAATGCCTGTGCCTTTGGCACGGCGGCGCTCCTGATTGGCTCCCTCCCAGACCCGGATCCCCAAGGCCCTCCCCCTCCCGCGCGGCGATTGGCTAGAGCTGCGTCCAATCCGCTCCGTCGGCCGGGGCCCCGTCCTCACTGTCAACCGGAGGAACCAATCAGGAGGGAGCTAGGGGGCCAGCCTCTCTCTCCCATTGGAGGCCGGTGATGTCAACCGTCCGAAGGAGGGAGGAGGAGCTTAGTGCTTTCCCGCCTCTCGGGTGCCAGCCGCGGCTTCTTAATCCTCCTCGGTCCAGTTGCAATGTGGACGCGGAAGGGAGAGGAGCTGGAAGGAGTGGAAGAGAGCCAGAGGGAGGAGGACGACGACGAAGAAGAAGAAGAAGAAGACGGAGAGGGTCTACTGCCTGGGAAGAGGTAGGAGGCCCCCCTCTCCATGGAAGCAATTGTGGGCAGGAAAGAGTCTGTGCTCCCCAAACTCTGCTCTTTAAGGGGTTTTGGACTTCAACTCCCAGAATGCCAGGCTACTGGCCAGCGTGGCTGAGGCTCCTGGGAGCTGAAGTCCAAACTCTCTTAAAGGGCAACACTGGGTTAATAAGAGTGTTAAGGAGCTCTGCCTTGGGAGCCCCATAAGACTTGAAGGCACACGGCAACAGAGAGGCTTCACCAGAGGTAGAGTAAGCCTTTAAAGAGATGGAGGGCTTGGTCAGGGTTTAATGGGGCCCCCGTTCAGCAGCCCTTTCCTCCCCATCCTCTCTGCCATCCCCAGCTGTGGGTTCCCTGCCTTGTGTCCAGTGTTTTTGCGGGAGAACTGAGCAGGTGAGAGAACTACAAGATTGGGGTAATGTTTCTGGGATGGAGATGGTCCAAAGAAGCAAAGTCCTATTATTATGATGATGATGATGCTTTGATAGAGAGTTCCTGCATGGCAGAATGGGGTTGGACTGGATGGCCCTTGCGGTCTCTTCCAACTCTATCATTCTGTTGTTCTTATTATACTGATGTATGTCCCACTCTTTCCCCTAAAACTGGGACTCAGAGCAGCTTACTATTTAATAGCACAGGACAATTAAACATATGGAAATGACCATTCGAATGGAATTAAGTTATGACACTATTAAAACAGATCACAAAATAGAACACAATCAGCCCTCTGTATCCACGGATGCAACCAACCATACTTTGAAAATATTATATATATACACATACACACTTGATTTTGTCATTTTGTATAAGAGGCCCCATTTATATGCCACTGTATTTAATGGGATTTGAGCATCCATTAATTATCCATGGGGTTCGGGTACACAGTCCTGGAACCAAACCCCACTGTATACCAAGAGCCCACTGTAAAGTAAAAACCATAAAAGCATTTAAAAACCATACACTTTTGCTGTTGTGTCTGTGAGGGGTTTCTTAAAAATTACTGTGCCTTTTGCTTGTGGGTCTCAGGATATAGGGGTATTTCTCTTTTGGGATGGAAGCAGTGGTGTTAGAATTGCCTGGCTGGGATGAACATAGTGCAATGTGACATTCAATAAGGTTTTTGACTGTGTATTTCAAGTCAATAGATCTGTGCCCTCTCATAGTAAGATCCTGCAGGTAAGTCTTAGGCCTGTTACAGACTGCCAAAATAAAGCTGCTTTGGGTCTCTTTGGAGGTATGCTATTTAAATGATGCATGGGTCCTAAGAGTCCGGAGGTCGTGCCAAAGCCACACTCCATTGCTAAGTACTGGAGTGCAGCTTTGGTGCAGCTTCCGGATTCTTAGGACACATGCATCATTTAAACAGCATACCTCCAAAGAGACCCCAAGCAGCTTTATTTTGGTAGTCTGTAACAGGCCATAGATTGGTGGGAAGAGCAGAGATTAGAAATGGGATGATTCTGGGTTTCTCTCAGTGGAGGCAGGGATGAGTACTGAGTACTGGTGGACCAATGTAAGGATCCATTCAACTAGTGGAAGGAGATGGATGGCCAGCCACCCAAGGGGATATATATTGAAATTAGATGCACTCAGATATGAGAGAAGGCTAGTTGCTATCAGAAAGGGCTTATTGAGGGTGGAGTACAAAATTGGATGGGTTACTCACAATCCTGAAGTGCATGATCTTTGTGTCATGTAACTTCATAGTAAATGAGGCAGTGTCTGACTCATATATGCTAACAGCACTTCCTGTCCAAAAAAACATTTTCAGTGTAAATAAAATTGGATCGCTTAACTGCACAGGCTTGAATTCAAAGAAATAGCTGTGTTAGTCTGGAAAATGAGGATGCAAAGGGATCTTGTAGCAGAGACAAACTGAAAGAGGTTAGTTGGTAATGTGTGAGATATACAATCTTGAGTACCTGTATAGTGTTTGCTTTCTCAGCTGAGCTTTTAGATTGTTCTTGGGAGTCCCACTTATGCCCCTTCCCCCCCCCCCCAAAAATTATACTTTCTTTCTCAGGTGAATTGTGCTTAGATTTTTGGCAGTATAGATAGCTACTTGGCCTTCCATGTAAAAACCCACACAGACTGTTGTCCTCTAAAATCTTTGGATTTGGGTCTTGTATGCTCATTGCTTCACTAAAGACTATGTATTCACTTTGCTACAAGGGTCTACCAGGTAGCATTCATTAATAATGAATTGTTTGGATGAGAGCATGGCACGTTGGGATGACTTGTGAGACTATGGACAAGTACAAAAATAATTCATTGAAGAACCATCATCTCTGCCTCAAATCATGTATAAGGAGTTGTTTGGGGGAAGCAAAAGAGATAAAGGGGGGCATCTCTGTTCATCTTTATCCCAAGGACATATCAAAAGACTGCATTTTTAAACACGAACAAAGTTTTGAATTAGATTCAACAAAAGTAACTGTTGCCCCAGGCTAGGATTTGCGCTTTTATTTTTCTTTATTGGATAGTGGTAACACACTTGTGCCTCTGTTATAGCATGTTTTGCTTTCTTACTAGTTGCAGACAAAAGCTGTCAGGTTTTTGGCTTTAGAACCCAGGAATGGCCTGCATATCCATCCTGGTTGAGGAATGGCCCTGAAGGTATAATAATGCTGGCCTGATTCACTTTTAAAGATGTTTGTTGGCTGCTCTTGCATTGTCTCAGCAGCAGCGAACAATGGTGTCTGTCCGCTTCATGGAACACATCTGAGCTTTACGTCCTGTGACTCCGGTGGATGAAGCTCTTAAACAGGGCTCAGTGTTGAGAGGGAAACTGAGCAGTGACAGCGGAAACTTAAGGGTCTCTTCCTTTGCAGCTGTTTTTATATTGATGTATGTGTGCTTACGTATGCTGGTGTAATGTTTAAAGAAGCATTAAAAAGAACAGTGAAGCTATTGATATATGCTCTTAATACATGGGAGGGAGGGACTTTGTGAATGAAAGCGTTATTCTCTAGATCCCTAAAAGGTATATCATGCATTTTCCACTCTTCTGTTCAAGGTGAAAGCCACGTGATCCCTGAAGAGTCCACTGACTTTTTTCCCCCAGTGCAAGTACTGGACAAGTTCACAGTGTAAGCCTGTCTGGAGTCGTCTTGTTGCTTTAAATAAAACTCTTCATTGCCTCATGTAAAGTGAGAGATCTCCTTTCTGAGAAGGTGGATGGCTCTTCCGACCGCACACTGGTAACCAAGCTGTCTCTTAAGAAGTGTGAAAGGGGAGTTGGAAAAAGTGAGGACAAAAGCAAGATATTAACCAAGCCTCTCGTAATCATTTGGAACCCCATCAAAGCACAGCATTCATGACAGGATTACATGTTTCTGTTGGGGAGAAAAGAAGAAATTAACTGGACAATTTTATTTCTCATTTCTCTGATCTTTCAAACTTTCTGGAGGGCCAGAACTGCCTGAGAATCTGAATAAACCATATTCTTTTCTTCTTTTGTTTGCTTTTTTTAAAGCTAGAATCCAAAGTTATTTCAAACTGGTTTTAAAGACTCTTAGTTTACCAAGTGCCTTCATGAAGTATTTTTCTCCACTAACTCTGAAGAGCAGCTGAACTGTTCCTGGCAACTTCAGTAAGAACTGGGCCTAAAACCAACAAGGCACACATTTGGAAATATGATGCTCCAGAAAGTTATAAACCAAAACTAAAAACTAAAGAGTATTTTATATTGTGTACCAAGAATTTTTGCCTGGGCGTAAACCTCCAGGAAAGGCAAACCAGAGTGGTTTTGATTTCACTTGAAGCTCTTGTGGTTTGGCTCTGTGGCTGGTGTCTCCAATTCTGAATTGTGCTTCATGGGGATTTTTGCTAGGGGAGCAGATCTTGCAGCAAAGGGCAGCATTGTGGGCCTGGGGGATTTGACATCCATATGCCAAAAGGCAGGTGGTCTGAACCCCAGAACAAAAGGCTTTTTCTCCAACAGTTGTCTTCTGTAGTACATTGAGGACTGAAGACTAGAGCAAAATATGTCATCCAAGCTAGAACAAAAAGAGGCTCATCACCCCAATGGAGTCGTGCTGCCCATTGTCGTTGGACCTATAGATTGTCTCTCTAGCCCTGACCGAGAGCATCTTGTTGAATCCTCCGAGTTTTTAGAACCTGAAGAAGAAGGAGGAGTGGAGGTGGTAGTGATAGAATCCCGAGCCAATGCCAAAGGGGTATGTGAGGAGGATGCTTTGCTAGAAAACGGCAGTCAAACTACTGAGAGTGATGATACCAGTATGGATCGGGGCCCAGAACCAACTTCTCCACTAAAAGAAACATCTTTCTCCATTGGACTGCAAGTCCTTTTTCCTTTCCTGCTGGCAGGATTTGGGACAGTAGCTGCTGGAATGGTCCTGGACATTGTGCAGGTAAGAACAAAGGTTTTCATCATGATGTGGACTCAGAATCTCTTAACTGTGCATGAAACTACATGTTGTTCTTGTGGTTGTCCTATACAGAAGTTATCTGCTGCTCTCATTGTTGGTTTCTAGATGCTGGCGCTTTAGTGAAACGAATAAGCAACCATTTGGGTTTTCTGCCTTGTGGTTTCAGGTTCTTTGTTCCTTAGCTATAAATAATTATCCTACATGCTATAGGCAATGCAATGAGAGCCAGCATGATTTGAGTGTTGGACTATAACTCTGGAGACCAGGGTTTGAATCTCCACTAAGCCATGATAATTCACTGGGTTTGCTTGGGCAAATCACACTTTCTGAACCTCAGAGGAAGGGCAACTAATCTTGCCAAGAAAATGCTGTAATGCGTTCACCTTTGGGTTGCCATAAGTCGGAAATGGCTTTAAGTTACACTAAAACAACTATAGACAAAATCACTTTCCCTGTGCTGTTCTGGAAGCAATGAAATTTTACACTGTTAGCAGCAAGATGCTTAAGTTCTTTTTAATATCCTAAGATAGATTTTCTTATGCTTCTCAGGTTTAAGCTACAGAAGCTCTAAAATGTAGCCTCTTGATTTTTTAAAAAAAGCTTCCCTTGGTTACATTTAGGAGGCTGGATTTCTAAAGACTTTCAAAGTTCTCCTAAAAGTCCAGAATAAATAGCAAAAAAATGTTCCAAGTTATATAGACTTCTTCTTCAAAAAAAGCAAAAAAAGCATGATTTGTGTATTGTTTAATGGAAATGGTGATAATACATGTGACTGCAGAACTACCAATCTGGGAATGACTCAGTGCTGCATTACAACTGTGTAGCCACTAATGATATCAATACTGACATACTAGAGCAGCTGCTATGCGGCTGAAAGACTGTTTTAGCTGAGTGATAAAAAGAGAGATAGTCTTATTGTGGCTTTACCCAAATTCAGACTTCATTTTTCTGTCAAGTCAGAGAAATGCAAGCCACAGTGGAGATTTCCAGCAGACCTTTCTTGAAACACTAGTTCCATGTGTTTGGCCCAGTTTCTCAAATGACATTCCCAAGTATAATGTCATTTGCCCTCATGCCTGCAATGCAGCTATCTGGCAGGTCACATTAAAGGCCAAGGCCCTGTCAGTAGAGACTTGTTTCTCTACTTGTGTTAGCCAGGTTGGTAGCAATTCGGGAAGAAACCAGCTCTCCAGATTCTAAATTATAGCTGTCGTAGGAAGTGGTTGGGTGATATAAATAGGCATCCATCCATTTAACTATGCTCCTGAGCAGGCTGCATTTTGCTTTTCCTTTAAAACAATACTGTCTGTGGTGTAGAGAACATTAAATCCATAGCCAGGGATGTAAAGGTTCTCGTCCTCAGCCTTCTGCTGCTTGAATACGTGGGAAAAGTTCAGCTTCATGTTATTTGCATGTTTTCAGGCACTTTTGGAAAAATAGTATGCTACGATTCTTATAATTCCCACCTTTAAAACACATAAACTCTAAAATATAGCTTCTTATTCAAAACTATTCTCCACTGTTTATGGTTGGATATTTAAAGATGCTGTATGAGTGCTACATACATTTGTAGTTTGATATTTTTGCTCTTTTTTTATTTATTGATTAAAAACAACATACATTGAAATTCCAACAAATCTGGTGTATCTCTATTACATCTTATTATCTGTTGTCCCAAACAATTACCATCACATATACCACATATAATCCATCCTTGCTTTCATTTCTCTTATTCACGTAATCCACCATAACTCATTATTCTATTTATTTATGTTATCACTCTTCTAGATTTCTTTTTCTCTCATTTAATGTAATTGTCATATTATTGCTTTCTGTTTAAATGCCAATATTTTTTCAAAAAGCCATCTATAATCGTCCAATCATCCACCTCTTCTTTTTTGTTTTTTAATATCAATGTCAACGCATCCATATTCTTTAAGTCCAGTACTTTTTGTAACCATTCCTCTATGTCAGGTATTATGTAACCAAACCATTGTACATTATTCTTCCAATTTTTTGCTAGCAGTATGAGGTAAAGTATAATTCTTCAGTATTTTTTTCATTATCTTTTCCCAAAAGTGCAGTCATATTCAACAAATAAATTTCCGGTAACATAGGATACTGTATGTTTAACATTGTTTGTATAATATGATGTATCTTTTTCCAAAAACACTTAATTCCTAAACAACTCCACCACATACGATAGTATGATCCCTTTTCGTAATCACATTTCCAACATTTGTCTTTGTTCAATTAATACATCTTAGCGATTTTAACCGGTGTAAAATACCAGCAATTAGAAACTTTCAAATAGTTTTCTTTTAAATCTTGCACTTCTGTAATTTGGTTGTTTTTTCCCAAGAGTTCTCCCAATTTTCCATCAAAATTGTATGCCCTATCTCTTGAGCCCATTTTGTCATACTATCCGTAACATTTTCATTTTCTAATTCATATGCCATAAGAACCTTATATAACTTTGCAATTTTACCTTTATCCTTTCCCCAAAAAATTTTATCCAAATTATTTTCTGTTGTTTCATATCCGTCATTCATAGCATCCTGTTTGAACTTGGATTTTATTTGTATGTAACCAAACCATTGTACATTTTTTCCTTCTTTTTCCAGCTCTTCTTTAGTTTTTATATCTATTTCCCCATTCAGCTTTATCTTTAATAGATCCCTGTATCTTAACCAATCTTTCTTCATTTCCCATCTACTAAAGAAGGCCTCCTGAGTTGATACCCACAAAGGGATTTTTGGGTAATATCGTTTCCTGATTATGTTCCATATTCTAAACAGGGGTTTACAAATTGCATGATATAGAAAATCTATGTTAATCTGATGCCTCTGGTACCATAGGTACACATGCCAACCAAATCGCATATTACATGATTCCACATTCAGCAAGCTAGTTTTGTCCACTTTTATCCAATCCTGAATCCACAATAACCCACATGCCCAAAAATAAATTTTTAAATCAGGTAGGGCACACCCTCCTTTTACACTTTCCTTCTTTAAAATTTGATGTTTGATTCTAGCTTTTTTGCCTTTCCATAAAAATTTTTAATATCTTTGTTCCAATCCGTAAATACTTTATCCTTAACAATAATAGGTATATTTTGATATAAGAATATAATTTTCGGCAATATATTCATTTTTATAGTTGCCACTCTGCCCAATAGTGACAACTCCATATTGTTCCACATCAGTAAATCCTTCTTAATTTGAGTCCAAACTTTTTTGTAATTATTTTCGAACAGTTCTACATTTTTGTTAGTTAACCAGATACCCAAGTATTTTACCTTCTTTACAACTTTAATCCCTGCTTTATCAGCCAATTCATTCTCCTTTTCCTTTTTCATATTTTTTGTAATCATCAGTGTCTTTTCTTTATTTATTTTGATACCAGAATATTTTACAAATTCTTTCAATTCCGTTAACAAGCTGTCTATACTTTCTAATGGGTCCTCCAGAATTATTACCATATCATCCACGTAAGCGCGGAGCTTGTATTCACACCCTTTAATCTTAGTTCCCCTTATTTTCCCATTATCCCTAATCGCGTTGTTAAGAACTTCAAGAATTGTTATAAAAAGTAAAGGGGAAAGCGGACATCCTTGTTTTGTTCCCTTTTTCCACAGAAATATAGTCAGTTTTTTGTCCATTTATTATTAATTGTATTTTCTGTTTTGTATATAAATGGGATATATTTGCCAAAAAGTGTGATTCTATTCCCATACTTTGTAATACTTTCAACATAAACTCCCATCGTATACTGTCAAAGGCCTTTCCGGCATCGACAAATACTAATGCCATTTCTTTTTCTTTGTAAATAGTATAATATTCTATTATATTTAATATCATTCTTGTATTGTATCTCAATTGTCTTTCCGGTAAGAAACCATTCTGATCATTATTAATGACCTTACATAAAATCTTTTTCAGCCTATTGGCTAATAATCCTGTAAATATTTTTTAATCAATGTTCAATTTATAAAATACACATGTGAAGCCATCTGGCCCGGGAGATTTGTCCTCCTTCAGCGATCTTATTACTTGTATAATTTCCTCATTCTGTATGGGTCTTTCCAAGTCTTCTATTTGTTCTTTCGTGAGTTTGTTTGTTTTCTTTTTTTCTAAATAATTCCTTATTTTCCCTTCCATGTCACTGTCTTTTATGTTGTCTTTGAATAACTCCTTGTAGTACTCTTGAAATGCTTTCATAATTTCATCTTGTTTAGTTATAATTTTCTCACCTACCTTGATTTTATTTATCCTTTTATTCCTTTCCTTTTTTTAATTTGTATGCGAGCCATCTTTGGTTTTATTTGCACCTTCAAAATATTTTTGTCTTGTAAATTTTAACTTGTTGGCTAGTTCTTTTGTATTTTTCTGTTGTATTTTATGTTTTATCAGAATATATTGTTTTTTAGTTTTGTTGGTAATCAAAAATAAAAAAAAATGTTCCTGACATCTTATACTCAAAAGCTAGTAGGTGCCAACAGCTGTTGCTGGAGGAGGTGTATTATACGTTGGGCTAATTTTACTCATTCTTGGTATGTTTGTAGCCAAACAAACTAAACTATACATAATTCATTCACCAAAATACCTTGCAAGAGTAAATAAAGTCTAAATTCCACAGTACATGTTAAGAAGGGGCACAATAATACACAAGTTATACATGCCTCCCATCTGGTTTAATTACCAATACAAACCTAGCCCAACCAAAAAAAAGAGCAAAAAGAGAGGAAGAAATAAGAAAAGAATACAATTGCATGATAAATAGCCCGGACTGTAAATTACTCTTCTTAATATAAACTGAGATAAACATTGACTGACTGATGATTTGAATGATATTATTGTTGTAAGGTAGGAAAAGGTTATAAATAAGAAGAAGGATTTGATGATAAGATATTCATGAACTGGTCCAGTCAATTGGCAGTTAGTAAAGATATGGCAATGGGTACAAGATCCAAAACACAAACTCAAACTCAATCGCAAACATTTGGACAAACAAAAAAAATTTCAAATTCAAGAAGGGGATCAATGGAATTGCCGACTAAACAAACTGATATTACAATGACAATATTAAAAGAGTTGAGAGAATTTAAAATACAGAGCAGACAAGAACTTAAGGAAACTAGAGAGGAAATTAGGTCTGATATGCATAAAGAAATTGAGGGTCTAGCAAAAAAAATAGACAAGATCTCAAGAGAAGTAACGGAAATAAGAGAGAAGGTAGAGGAAATAACAGAAAAAACTAAAGAATTAGATAAAAAGACAGAGAAAATAAAAAAAGATAGAGAGCAGGACAGAAGAGATATATTAATGCAAGACATTAGATACAGAGAAAGGAGTGCCAAAATTAGAGGACTGCCAGAAAGGGAAAATGAGCAACTATTTGAAAGACTAATACTGGAGTTAGCAAAATTCATGGAAATGACAGAAGACCTTTTGGATATGCAAGTTGAAAAAATATTTACAATAAACTCAACATTTGCAAGGGAAAGAAACTTGCCTAGGGATGTGGTAATTTGCTTTACAAATATAAGAGTTTGAGAGAGAGACTATGCCAGACAAGTTATGAGGGAAAATTAGTGATAGAAGGGAAAGAAATTGAGATATTTAGAGATTTACCTGCATACGTGTTAAAAAAAGGCAAGAATACAGATTTCTTACACAACTATTACAAAGGAAAGACATAAGATATCGCTGGGAAAAGGTAGAAGGCATCACATTGACATACAAACAGAGAAGATATAAAATAATTTTTTTGGTTGGGCTAGGTTTGTATTGATAATTAAACCAGATGGGAGGCATGTATAACTTGTGTATTATTGTGCCCCTTCTAAACATGTACTGTGGAATTTAGACTTTATTTACTCTTGCAAGGTATTTTGGTAAATGAATTATGTATAGTTTAGTTTGTTTGGCTACAAACATACCAAGAATGAGTAAAATTAGCCCAACGTACAATACACCTCCTCCAGCAACAGCTGTTGGCACCTACTAGCTTTTGAGTATAAGATGTCAGGAACATTTTTTTTATCTTTGATTATAGCATATTTCATTTGCAATCTTTTCAACTGCTCATGATGCTTGGAGCCATGCAAGAAATGTATCAATGCAAATAATATTTAAGTATTGTTCCCATGGACATAAATCAGCCTTCTACTGGTGAGCTTTGTGATCCTATAGATGTCGTTCATAGAATCTTTGGAAGAATCCTGCTACTCAGACCAAATTGCTAAGAAAGAGAGGTGCCAAAGTGAATGTGCAAATTAGTCTACTGGTATATTGAAAATAGTAAGCTAGATGACATTTTGTCTAGTTCATCTCTTCTCTTCCAGAATCAATTTTAAAAGAGTCTTCCAGTGTTGTTAGTTGTTAGTGCTATGTAACAAAATCACTAGGAGTGGGATAACACATACTATGAAGTTGATTTCCCCCCCCCAGAAAAACACCCCAAAATAGCAACTTATACTTGAAAAAAATCATGTGTTCCTAATTCATACCGTGGCATGGACTCTTGCATACATGACAGTATTTGAAATTTCTTCTTCACAATTGATTTCAAAATAGCCAAACATAAAACCAACCTCCAGTATCTTAAGAAAATAAATGTAGGTCAATTTGCTTATATTGCCTTGCTTTAAAGTCAAAGCTGTTGTGAATACATTCATGCTCCCACTGAAAATTGGAAAGTGTTTTTAGATTTTATTTTCATAACTCAGTAGGAAATCTGAACTACTTTCTTGTTTTTTGTAGAAAGATGTAACACCCAAATGTTAGCAGCTTGAATCCATTGGCAGCTGCTCAATACAAGTGTTTTCAAATCTTTTACTTAACAAACTGATCCGTGTAGTTCTCCTTAATCTTTAAATGTTTGACAGCCCTTTTCCAAACAGTTACCACCCATTTAGCCTGACATCAATACCAGGAAAGATTCTAGCGCAGATAATTAAACAGAGAGTCTGTGAGCATTTAGAAGGGAATGCTAGAATTGTTAAAAGTCAGCATGGATTTCTCAAAAACAAGTCATGCCACACTAATCTGTGTATATATATATATATATATATATATATATATATATATATATATATATATA
>NC_056525.1:57936762-57953295 GCF_019175285.1 Sceloporus undulatus
ATTTAATTAATTACTGGCTTAGCAGATAAAGGAAATGCTATGGATGTAGCATATCTTGATTTTGAGTAAGTACTTTCAACAAGGTCCCCTATGGTATTTTTGTAATCAGGCTAGTAAAAGGTGGTCAAGACATTGCTACTATTAGGTGGATTTATAATTGGTTGATTGGCTGAACCAAAGGGTCCTCACCAAATGCTCCTCTTCATCCTGGAGAGAAGTGACCAGTGGGGTGCAATAGGGCTCTGTCCTAGACCCAGTGCTATTCAGCATATTTATCAATGACTTGGATGAAGTAATAGAAGGCATTCTTATCAAATTTGCAGATGACACCAAATTAGGAGGAGTAGCTAATACCCGAGAGGACAGGATCAAAATTCAAAATGACCTTAGTAGATTAGAAAGTTGGGCCAAAACTAACAAAATAATTTCAACATGGAGAAATGTGACATACTGCACTTAGGCAGAAAAAAGTGAAATGCATAGATACAGTATAGGATGGGGTTAACAATAGTACATGTGAAAGGCATCTAGGAGTCCTAGTAGACAATGTTGTACATGAGACAACAGTGTGATGAGGCAGTTAAAAAGTCAGTGTGATTCTAGACTGCATCAATAGAAGTATAGTGTCTAGAATCAGATCAAGAGAAGTAATAGTGCCACTCTATTCTGCTTTGGTCAGGCTTCACCTGGAATACTGTGTCCAGTTCTGGGCACCACAATTCAAAGAGGATGTTGAGAAGCTGGAACATGTCCAGAGGCAGGTGACCAAAATGATAAAGGGTCTGGAAACTATATCCTGTGAGGAGTGATTTAGGGAGCTGGGTATGTTTTAGCTTGTAGATGAAAGGTTAAGAAGTGATATGATAGCCCTGTTTAAATATTTGAAGTGATATCACATTAAGGATTGAGCAAGCTTGGTTTCTCCTGCTCCAGAGAATAAGACATAGAGCAATGAATACAAGCTACAGGAAAAGAGATTCCACCTCAACATTAGGAAGAACTTCCTGAGGATAAGAGCTGTTAGACAGTGAAACACACTCTCTCAGTAAGTGGTGGAGCCTCCTCCTTTGGAGGCCTTTAAACGGAGGCTGGATGGCCCTTAAGGTCTTTCCCAACTCTGATTTTCCATGGACAGAGATGAGCTTTCTGAGCTCTTTGATTTTTGTTCTCCGTTCCCATTCGCAGCAGCTTGACATCTGCAGCTTATCTGTTGCATTTTGTCTTCCACCTCAATCCCTTTTTTTTCATTGAAGGAGCTCTGTCTGCCTGATCTTCACAAATGAGATGAGTTGTGTAGGCTTCTACTGGATTAATGGTGAGATCGCTATCTGTTCTTTTCCTTCAAAATAGTTCGAGCAGGACTTTGAGCAAATAGCCTATACCAGAAATGGGAGTCCTGCAGTCCTCCAGATGTTGTTGGACAACAGCTCCAAGCATTTATCTCTGTAGGCTATTCTGAGTAGAGCTGATATAAGCTGCAGTCCAACATCTGGAAGGCAATATGATTTCCACCTCTCTTCTACACACTGAAGATAGACCAAGAATAGGCTATCTTCTGCATAGGATATTCTGAACAGCTTGAAACTAAGGTACTGAGAGATTAGCTTCAACTATATATGCCTACCTGAGCCTGGAGATTTTCTTGTGGAACCTTGCTCTGGGTGTTCCTACCAAGTACTGTATAGTATAGTGTAACAGGTGACTATGAAAAGGATAATCTTTTCAATGGGTGCTTTCAGGTTATGCCGCACCCTTTCAAAAGACACTGGGTGCCTTCCTTCTGCTTGTTTCTGATGGCAAGTGAAAACTTCTAGTCTTACTAGAATTTCGTCTTAACAGCTTGAATTGTATTTATATTATTTATTTTTAGCTGCACTGTGAAACTGGTTTTATTTCTCTCTATGCTGATAATTTTTATGCTATAATTTGTTTTGATACTGTATTTTCTTATGTTGTGGCTTGTTAACTACTCAGAAAACAGTGTTGTTGAGAGATGTGCATTAATACTGAAAATGAAATAAAAGAGCAATGAGCTTTAAGGAGCAGGCAGATCCAGATTAACCATCAGTAAAACATGTTTGAGTTCAGATATTGAACAAGCTGTTCAAAGTTAAAGTGACTTTCAAAGTTAAGATAGTACATGTTTTAAACAAATGGAGGATATCATATCTTGTGGCCATATAAGCTATTAATCTCTGATTATATGTTGATCTTCATGCCGTCCTGGCATAGCACTGTCCTGTTAAGTGGAGATGCTACGAAGGAATTGGATTATCACTATAGCAAAAAAATGGCGATTCTCAATTTTTAGGTGATCAGTTTTTGCCATATGCAGGGCATGTAATGCCCACCATTACTATAGTTAGGGTACAGTTAGGAACGCAAAAGGAACAGTCTCTCTGCAACTGATCAGATTTCCCCTTGGCCTTTTAAAAAGGTCTCCAAACATGCCATGATACTAACAAAGGATTGGTCTGCTGAAGGGGTATGGTCTTGATCGTTATGAAAGATGGATATGTGTCTGTGATCTCTACTCCTAGCAAGGACAGATCAGAGTGGCTGCTGTTCTTTGCAGTAAATTAACATCCAGTTTTTTGCAAAATAAATTTTAATCAAGTTGGGATACAGTCAGTCAACTCTTGAAGCTTCTTTGAGTAGTTCTAACAGTTCACAGTTCTCTTCTTTTGTTTGAACCAGCTTTCCAATTTAGTTCCAAATATCTCTGAACAACCAGATACTGAGTGGAAATGTAAAAATGATAACCTGAAATACACTGTTATTTTGTGCAATGTGGTTGAAATGCCACTGCACCTTAAATGCCTAATCTGCATACCTCCTAAACAACAGTAGTCAAAAGCCACTGCTGGTTAACCAGACCATTTGAAAGTCTCTTTACCATGCATGACAAATGCAAACACTTGAATGTTAACAGGCATTTTTTTCCACAAGTGGCAGTTGAAGTATTATTTGATTTGTCATAGCCTCATTTTCCTCTCAAATGGTCAGGAGGAACTCTGTATTTTACTCAAAGTATCTTAATACTGCATCTGTATACCAAGTGTGCCAACTGTCAGGGGCTAGGAAGCTATACTGGTCTCTCAGTGGACTTTGGAGGGATACCTCCATACCCTTGAAAATAAATTGAATTTTGTAATATAAAACCATTTTTGGCCAAAATATCCAATGCTCCCTGGGGGACAATTATGCCACCTTCCCCCTAGGAGTTTTAAGCCAAGGAGAAACCTTTTCTAAGCAGGAAGTGGGTTGGAAATCAATTTGTCCTGAGGAAGTCTTTTCCTGAATCTGAGGAAGGAAGTAGACCAAGTCTAGAAAAAATTATGCTGCAACTTCTTTCACACAGTTAGTCTCAAAAATGCTACAAGATCTCTTTGCATACTGATATTCCAAACTAACATGACTGTGTCTCTGAATACCTGTTACATGGTCGGAGAAACATTCAGACTACTTATCTTCAACCTGGCTCTCTTCTCAATGGTTTATTGGACTACAACACCATTCGTTCCCAGCCGGCTGCCTCAACTCCGCTGATGGAGATAGTGGTAATTGTGGTCCACGTACTTTTAGGGAACCAGGATGAGGAAAACTGTTGAAGAGAATGGATAGGATCATGTTAAGAGTTATCATCTGCTTTCTGTCTGAAGGCCTTACTCCACATTTAGAATAAGTAAACACTGACATTTGTTTATCAGACTTGTGATGCTAATAAGACGTTGCTACTTCAAATGTGAAGGGCTTCAGGCACAGCTGTTCTTATTTTTTCAGAAGCTGCCCATGACCTCTTCACTGCAGGCATGTCCTCTAACAGGGTGAGCTAGGTTGTTCATTGCTTGCAGTTCATGGCATGTTGATTCTTGGACATTGAAGGGTTTTCTTTCTGTGTGCCAGTCAGCAAATGGTTCAGACATGTTTTTGTAAACATTAATTTACAATCAGGGTGAAATATGTATGAGATGTTTACATCCTGAAGCACAGATCACATTTGGAGTCAATACACCCTGGAAGCATGTTATGGAACTGTAGGAGATGAAACGGACAACCAAAATAGGCAGTTGGAGTGGTCCCTATAATAGGAAGGGTGGTGATATTAGAGGCTTTTCACCTTAGAACAAAGTCAGGTTATGGAGAAGGCATGATAGAATGGTATAAAACTTTGTATGATGTAAAGAAAGTGGATAGAATGACTTCATCACCCTTAATACTAGATCCTGAGATCCATTGAAGCCAAATGGAGGAAATGGAAAGATAAAAGGGACAGACTGCTTTTATGCTGTGAATAAATCATGATATTTAGAGCCAGAACAGACCACCGTGAAGAGGCGGCTTGAAGCTGCCCCTGAAAAAGCTGGATTGGGGCTGTAGCAACCGCATGCCGCAGTCCCAATCCACCTTTTTCCCGGCCCAAAAAGAAGAGGCAAAATGCCACTCTTTTTCAGCCAGCAAAAAGCCTGCTGTGGCTTTACAGCATTCTGGCAGCATGCGGCATCTGAATGCTGTGCCTCTGGAGTGCCCAGAAGCCAGCTGCCATGTGGGCAGCCAGGCAGGGTGAAACCGGCTTCCGGGTTTGTGCGCTGTGTGTGTACTACACCCCCAAGTCAGCTTTTCATTCCAGTCTATATCAGCCCTACATATCACAAGATGTAATAGTGACTGCCAATTTGGATGGACTTAAAAGAGGACATGATAAATTCATGGAGGATAAGGTTGCAAGTGATGATGGCTATATATTAACTTTGGTGCCAGGTGATTTGTGAGGGGAACAGAAGCAGGAAGCTATTATTGTGGGCTTCTCATAGGCATATGGGTGGCAGCTACAGGAACAAAATGTTGGGTTAGATTGGCTTTAGTCTAATCCAGTTCTTAGGTGAGCATAATTGCATGTTCTTAATCTGTTTAGCAACACATCTTCCCAAATTTATCAGGCATCTCTGCTGTGTATTTGTATCCTTAGGCTCAGGCAAGATTATACTTCAAAAACTGAATTGTCATTTTTGTAATACTGTACTGATTTTTGTCTCTTGCCCAAGTAAAAAGGTCTTTTACTAGTTCCAGAATATACACTGGATAATTTCTGGAGGAACAGAAGTTCAAAACTGGATTTTTCCCCATGAGGTTATCTGCATTCTTACTCAACACACAGCTGATTTCTATAGAAGCTTACTACCAGTTATTTCCAAGCCAGCATGGTGTAGTGGTTTGAGTGTTGCCATAACTCAGGACCTCCAAACCGGGAAAAGTGTAGGACAAAATTATGAAATGTAGGACACTTTTTTTAATGGAGCCTCCATTTTTAAAAAACCGTGTCCTACATTTCATAATGCAATCGCTGGTGGCCCCACACGCTCCTTCCCGGCCTCTGCGGAGGCCTCGGTCTCCTTGG
The DNA here is from genome assembly GCF_019175285.1 of Sceloporus undulatus. Lineage (NCBI taxonomy): Eukaryota > Metazoa > Chordata > Lepidosauria > Squamata > Phrynosomatidae > Sceloporus > Sceloporus undulatus. The sequence continues at coordinate 57,942,161 of NC_056525.1, forward strand.
AGACCGGGAAGGAGGGCGCAGGGCCGCTGGCAATCGCCAGGGCCTGCCCTCCTTCTCGGCCTCCGAGGAGACCGGGAAAGAGGGCGCGGGGCCGCTGGCGATCTCAGCCTCCAAGGAGACTGGGAAAGAGGGCGCGGGGCTGCTGGCGATCGCCAGGGCTTGCCCTCCTTCTCGGTCTCCGAGGAGGCCGGGAAAGAGGGCGCGGGGCCACAGGGAGGCGGGGAGGGTGGTGCGGCCGCGCGCAGGAGGCGCCGCCTCCCAAGGCCTCACTGTCCTCCTCTTCCTCTGCGCGGCCATGCAAGGTGGAAGAGGAGGAGAGCAGCAAGGCCCCACGGGTTGCAGCGCAACCCCGCTGCAACCGGGCTTTTCCCGGTTTTTGGTGGCACCCATGACGTGGGCGGGCAGGTGCCGCCAAAACCGGGAAAAGCCCGGTTGCAGCCGGGTTATGGCAACCCTAATTTGAGTGTTGGACTGGAACTCCAGGAGACCAGGGTTCAGATCTCTGCTCAGCCATGCAAACCCACTGTGTGACCTTGGGCAAGTTGCACTTTCTCAGCCTCAGAGGAAAGGAATGACAAACCGCCTCTGAACAAATCTTGCCAAGCAAACTCTGTGATAGGGTCATCATAAATTGGAAACTAGTTGAAGGCAGATAACGATCACATTAGTGGATTCTGTAAGATCCCCATTGTCCATGCATGCATAGAATTTTAGGGTTAAGATACAGGGTTCTATATTTAAAGGGAATTATACATCCGTGGGTGCACATTTCAGTAATGTGCTGATGTATTGCAACCCTATGAATTTCATAGGGTTGTCTTAGGCAGTGAATACTCAGGTGTTAGTTTACCATTGTTTTCTTCTGAAATATATGTCAATAGCTCCTGGTATTCCTTGGCAGTCCACATCCAAGTACTATCCAGACATGACATTACCGGGCACAATTTGCCCATTTCACTTTCATTACTGTTTACTAGTAATTTCTTAATCTGTGACTATATACCTGAAGGCAATAAAGTTCATGGGGTTGTTTTCAATTACCAGATGGGATTTTGCTTACACTGGTTTAAAACAGCGCCGGGGTTTTTTCGTAACCCGAAAAAACCTTCGTAAGCCGAAACAATAAATCCCTATGGGATTTTTTCGTATCCCGAAAATTTCGTAACCTGGGTATTTCGTAACCCGGGGGACCAGTGTATATTCTTTCATTTTCAGATAGAATGACATAAGGATGTTTCCAAGCATTTTCTATTGAGAAACCAGTCATAGCTTGCTATATTCTATAAATCTTACTCCTCTATATCTTGATCCCAATTGTTTACTTCCAGATTCTACTTACTTAATTAGCTTTTGGCATAATGTTGAACTGCCATCTAATCACTGTAATTTTTGCCTCCTGTGCTGCTTATATTCTCTTATGGGAACTCAGTTGTAACAGTTTGTTGCCCGAAGCAGAATAAATACTGATCATTTTCTCATTTTGCCTTTCCTCCTCCAAATATGTTTAGGGTCATCAGAAGTTGACACATATCCCAGCGAGTGATCTGGAAGATAGTTTTACAGCATACGGGTCTTGACAGAGCTTAAAGTGCTGGAACTGGAATTCAGCTTAAAAGAAAACTTAATGTTTTGTGAATGGAAAGTATCAAGGGCTGACCTGGGGGTATACTCCAGTTGGTAACTGTAGAGTGAGATATTTGAGAAGAATATATTAGAGCAAATCCCATTCACTGGGCGCCACAATTCTGGGCACCACAATTCAAAAAGGACATTGAGAAACTAGAGCGTGTCCAAAGGAGGGCGACTAAAATGGTGAAGGGTCTGGAAACCATGCCCTATGAGGAACGCCTTAGGGAGCTAGATATGTTTAGCCTGGAGAAAAGAAGGTTAAGAGGTGATATGATAGCCCTGTTTAAATATTTGAAGGGATGTCATATTGAGGAGGGAGCAAGCTTATTTTCTGCTGCTCTAGAGACTAGGACCCAGAGCAATGGATGCAAGTTGCAGGAAAAGAGATTCCACCTCAACATTAGGAGGAACTTCCTGACAGTAAGGGCTGCTTCACAGTGGAACACACTTCCTCGGAGTGTAGTGGAGTCTCCCTCCTTGGAGGTCTTCAAACGGAGGCTGGATGGCCGTCTGTCGGGGATGCTTTGATCTGGATTTTCTGCATGGCAGTGGGTTGGACTGGATGGCCCTTGCGGTCTCTTCCAACTCTATGATTTTATGATTCTATGACTATTACTCTGACTATCGATGGTAGGACTTCTTTGAACATCTGGTTGCTTTAGCTTCCCAGGGAGATAAATTTCATGGCAGGCATTTGCAACCTCTTGAGTCAGCATTGACACCCATTTTATGGATTTTATATGCCATGTCTCTGGCTGGGACCCTTTCTGAAAGCAAATTGATATGGAGTATAATCACGTAATACATAAATTGAACATGGGAGATGTGATCTGAAGCTGGCAATCCATTTTGTAGCAATTTAGTTACAGGCAAAGACACAAAATGTCTGATGTGGATTCATCTGTGCACAGAGTGTAGATGTAACCTGGATGTCATGAATCTTTTCTATGCTTGAATTGTAAGGTGGATAATGATTTGTGGAGACCACAGGTGTGGATGAGCTTGGAAATTCTAAAGTTATACATTTTTTCCTGTCCAGGGAGAATGGATTACATTTTAGGCAATGTGGAATCTTTGAAGTGTTGATTTCAATTTACCTAACTTTTGAGATTATACTTTGTAAATAGCAACTACAGTACTTTGAAGTTGATAACATTTTCCACTGCCTTGTGCCAAATTTCTTCCCTTTTTTGTTGTTTTGACTGTTATTTTTTTTGTAGTGGTTGAATGACTTTGCATGAATATATTGCTTGAGTCTTGAGAAATAAAGAATCATCAGAGCATTTAGTTCTGCAAAGTATTCCACTGTCACCTGTCAGCAACCATACTAAGGCAAGGAAGAGGCAGTTCTGTTCCAATTGGTCCTTAGTGTCCAAATTTGCTGGAACACTACCCACTGAGTGACTTTGGGTAAATTGCAAAGAAGGGAATGGCAAAGTTTCTCTGAACGAATCTTGCCAAGAAAACCCATGATAGGCTCACCTTAGGATTGTTCTAAGTAAAAAAATGACTTGAAGGCAAACAACAACAGTTCTGTGCTGCTAGTGAAATATACAAAAGGCCCAGTTAGGAATAAAGCTGTCTTGAAAACAAAGCTGTTTTTAAAAGCCCTACATAAAAATCAATCTAGCATTCAAAATGCTTAGGTGGATAAGTGATTCCAGGTAAGTGCTATGAAATGCTTTATCTGTAATGGATCCAAGAGGATTACTAATTTATTTCTGCTAGAATACAAAGATACCATGAAAACAATATTTTTGGCAATGCTAGATTCGAATAGGACACCTTGAGACTTCTACTGTAGTTGTGAGAATTTCTTGTATCCAATTACTAATGTGTCTGCTTTCCATCTCTTTCCTACTGAAACTGCCTGTGTTCATACTGACTAAGCTAGGATTGTGGATGTTCAGGCAATATCGTCCATTTACTGGAGAGGCATGCAGTACAAACCTCTCCCATGTTTTACTTGGAATTAAATCCCACAGAGTTCAATATACATACTTCCCAGTAAGTGTGTTTCAGATTGCAGGCTTAAATGTTGTTAAGACCTTCCTTCCAGTGCTTTGACACCTTAAGCAGAGGCATTCTCTGCAGGAGCCAGCAAAGTCCTCATTACAGTTATAAATAAGACAGAATAACCTGACTCGTGTGTGTTATTAAAGGAGTTGGCAGGCACCCATGAATACTATCTTCTGACGTAAGTGAAGTGCCTTATTTCCCCTCCTTGGAAATAACTTTTTCTCCCACTTGGAGAAAATCCCTATGTGGGATTCTCTTCCTCCGGCTTCAGTTACATCCTGTACCAGATTTATCAGGTTCTAGCCTGATGAACAGAGAACACAGCTGAACATAATACAGTGGCATGGTGATGCTTTAGCTCATGTTGAGTGTATTGTACATCAAATTAGCTTTATACTGTTTCTGCTAGTGTCTTCCAGACAGTAACAGATGTGTATATAAACATTTTTGTATGTGTTTCGGTGGTGTTTAAACTCCTAATTTAAATAGTATTATCAAAGTTTACCCCAGCATTGCAGCAGATTGAAATTGTTATCTAAATTATTTTTTTGATGGATTCTATTTAAACAAATTATATAACCCATAAGATAGATTGCCTTTTGCCATCATTTTTATGGTTCAGTATAACAGTGTGTATTCAGAGATCTCATTTTATTTCTTTAGATTAATTTTCAATTAAGCATGAATTAATGGGATTCTTTGCCTTTTATACCCAGATTCCTCCTCCTAATTCACATCTACTCCATATCGCCAAATTCTCTGTTCATTGACTTTCTCTGTCTTTGCACTTAGGGAGGAAAAACTGAGAGAAGAACAAAAATGTCTTTCATGTACACAACCTGCAGAATATCACTGATCAGGTTATTTCCTGTCTTCTTAAATTACTGTTAACATATTCGTAGAATATAAATAAAAGTTGTATTATTAGTATTCACAACAATGTCTTTACCTGGGCTCTATTTTACTGTTCTACTAACATTTTGAAATGTTATTTAAGCTTTGAAAATCAGATGTAAACAATATATAGTTTTATTTTATTTTTTAAAGCCATTGATATTTGTCAACCCTTCTAGTGAAACTTACTAGTTTCACATCTCCATTGGAGATATGGAGTAGATGTGAATTAGGAGGAGGAATCTGGGAAAAATCTATTACAGCCAGTAAGGACCAGGCTGGCTACAGTCACCCAGAGGACCTTTTCATCTGCTGCTGTCAAATTATGAAATGGCCTGCCGAAGGAGACCTGACATATCACTAACCTTGACAGCTTTAAAAAGGCTGTCAAGACGGATCTTTTCTGACAGGCCTTCCCTGAATGACTGAGTCAGTTGTCCCCACTGATATGGATTGTTTAATGACTGCCTATGATTTCCTATTCCTGTTGCTACTGTTTTAATAATGTTAACTGTTTTTATTATAGTTTGCTGTATTGTGGAGTCATTTTAAGGAGGGAGGGGATATTGGGGTTCATTTTATTGTGCTATATGATTTTATGGATGTAAGCCGCCTTGATCTTATTGAAGAGATGGAATAGAAATAATAATAATAATAATTACATTTTGCAAGTGTGAAATGGGATTGTGTTTAATTTTCCAAAGCAAAGATAACACATGTAAACCATATGTATTTTTCTAATTTCCAGAATGTGATTCATGCCAGAATTTACTTTTAAAGGAAGGTGTTGGATGTAAAAATTCTGTTCAGTCAGCTCAGATTTTCTTCATTTGCGAATTTGCACTGATTTCAGATATATATGGAATATGGGAGACATGCAATAAGATGTCGGCTCTCTACACTGCTGCACAACGCCTGCCAATCAGTCCTAAAAATAATCATTGAGGAAAGTGGTTCTTGTTGGCTTCTGTCCATGACTGTGAAAGAGAGAATCAATCTGAAGCACTGTTGTGGCTCAAGGAATATTTAGTGGTCAATGCTTAACAACATCTTTTTGTAGGTGCCACCCTTTTAATATTCCTGCAGTATTTGTGCTTACCTGTTTCAGAAGCACAGCTTCTTCTTTCTCTTTGAGGCACCAGTCAGAAGGAGTGCTCCAGTGGGCCCAGAGGCTAGCTTTCTGTTCCTGGGACACCTGGTGCTTCTTTTGGGGGGGGGGGGGGGCACACAAACTACCTACGGAGTGGTGGTGGTTGGGAGTCCACATCTTAAGCCATTTCAAGACTATACAGTTATCATGCTATGATTCCACTTTAACTCTTATGGCAACATGTGAAATTCTGGGATTTGTAGTTTAGTGTGGGACTAGAGCTCTCAGGTTGAGAATTCTACATTTTCCCTCCCTAAAAAGCAAATCCCAGGATTTCAAAGGATGTTGCCTTATCACTTGAAATGGAATAATAGTGCTATGACTGTAACATAAAATGGCCCTGGAGCAAAATATTCAATGGATCCTACCTAAGTTCTAAAGTTGAGCAAGTTCAGGAAGGGAAAATTCCCCATCTTTTTCACAGCATGACCAAGACCACTTTTCTCTCTATACGTAGGACTGGTTTACAGATCCACAATTTGAGCATATTCAAGTTTCACTCATTACAAAATGTCATTTTCCTTCTTCCAGAAAGCAGAAACCACAAAGCATAGTACTGTTGTCCTTGTCTTAAAACAACAGTTAAACTCAGTCCAGATGTCCTTCATTTTTGGAAAATAATAGATAATCTTGTGTATTTGAGTGTGCTATAAAATGTTTACATCTTACCTGTAGTCTCAGTGGTTTTCTGTCCTGTCACAGTATAATCTTTACCATATAATTAGGGCTGCCCTAGAAACCCATATTGTTGCCTTTTATTGTGGAGTGATCAGATTTGTGCTGGGAAGAGCAGGGTGTTTACCACTTTCTGGGTGATAGGGAATAAGGTTTTACTTTTAGTTGCCTCTCTTAGCTTCTCCCCACATTTCTGTTTTTGTTTGTGAGTAGAACTGGAAAAGGAGGGAATTGAAGAGAAAAAGATAGTGAGTTTTCTTGATTCAGGACCCTGAAGCAATCATATGACTCTTAGGATAGTACGTGGTACTCCACATGTTTTGTTGTTGATGTGCACCTTCAACTTGTTTTCGGCTTATGGCAACCTTAAAGCAAACCTATCATGCGGGGGGAGGGGGGTTGGCATGTTTCTTTGGAGGGGTTTTTGCCCTGGCTATTCTCTGAAGCTGAGAGTTGTGATTTGCCCGAGGTCACCCAATGGGTTTCCATGGCTAAGCCAGGATTGGAACCCTGATCTCTAGAGTCATTGTCCTATGCTCAAACAGCTGTGCCATGCTAGCTCAACATGTTTACTCAGAAGTAATTTTACTGTGTTCAGTGAGTCTTTCTCCTAGGTAATTTGCTTTAATAACAGCCAATTGTGTAACATTCAGGCAAAATAGGATCTATCTACACCCAATGTTACCTCCCCCCTCCATTTATCACAGTGGTAAAGAATGTATAGGCCACAGTGCCCACTTTCTCCTAAAAATAATCTTTTACTAGATCCTAAATGGTCATCTTGGTTTTACAGCACTGGGATGTCTTCAAGTATGTGACTGAAGTATTCATCTTGGTTCCAGCACTTCTGGGATTGAAGGGCAACTTGGAGATGACGCTGGCTTCTCGACTTTCTACAGCTGTGAGTATTTTTGTCTTTGGTCTGTGTGTATTGTGGCAGGTGGGTACTCTTCATGCCTGAACTCGCCTCCCCCCCCCCCTGTATAGATTTGAAATGGCATTCATTTACAAAAGACTGCTCCAGTTCAATATCCTCCAGACTTTTGGGTCTATGGTTACCAGTATGGTCACCAGATAGGGATGGTGAGAATTTTAGTGCAAAGATTTTGGATAGAAGTTAACTCACGTTTGAGAATGACCTCTTTCTCAAAAAATAATACTGTTCCTGTAACCTTTTCAAGTAAATAGTGAGGGTTAGAAATAATGTTTAATCATTTCAGATGAAGTGACCTTTGCTTTCAAGAGCTGGATGCTGTTCAAAGCAGAGGTTGTCACTTGGTATGAATTTAAACTGTGGTAAGGAAATCTACATGTATGGCTGCTATTGTCATTTTGATTAGCTAAGCATCTTTGATGACACCGTTAAGATTTACTCTTTTTAAAAATCTTATTACCCAATATATTTGCCAAATGCCTATTTGGCTTTCAAACTCAGTTGTGTGCTCAGTAGCCAAAGCCAAATGATGACTGCCAAAAACAGAAATCAAAAAGGATTTTGCTAAAAATGCCATCAGCAGAGTGACCCTGGCACTGTTTCAAAGGCACAATATTGTTTTCTGTCTTGCTATAGGACATGGTCAATCACTTCTGAATTTGGTGAATGAGCATGTAGGTTTCTTACATGTGCGTACAAGTAAATGAAACTCTAAATAAAGCCAATGATCTCAGGTCTAGTCATATCTGCTCTCCAGATGCAAAGTTAATGAATAAAATAAAATCATTTTACTAAACAAACAAAAACCATGCTGTTGCTTAGATCCTACCTTTCCCATGGAGAATAGTGTTCATAGTATGGTGCTTTCCTTCCTGTCTCTCTTCCCCCTCTGCAAATATGCTTATGGGGTTTAGGAGGTTCTTTTGAATGATCTAGGAGATGGTTTAGCAGTGCAGATGGAGCATGGAGTTGGTGGAAGTATATTGCTCCTGCTGTGGAGAAAGGCCAAGTGAGAGAGTAGGAATGCATCATATAACAAACATTTGACTATGCTTCTAGTTGTTTTGTGAGATATATTCATATCCCCACACCTCCAAAAACATTTTCATACTAGCAAAGGTACATATAGGGTTCTTGAAGTATGCCTTGATGTTTGTGTGCCTTTATTGTGCAATTGTGACAGCTGCTTGCCCAGTGGGACTAGCTTGGAAATGCACTGTTTACTTCATCACCTACACAGAATTAGGACTCCTGTTAACATAAGGGTAGGGAGTTATAAAAGACTATGAACTGAGGGAACATACCACTGCAGAATCCCATGACTTCCATAAAGAAGAGGTATGTGGCTTTTGCAAGCAGCCTGTATTGTTTCTTAAAGCACTCACTTCTTTCCTGAACAAATGTCTTGGATGTAGTGTTGCCAGCTAGCATCTTTCACTATCCCTCAGTCTGGCAGATGGTGAATTAAACTCTCCTGCCCAGTCTCTTCTGTACAGTTATACTTTCAACAAGGGACAGTGGAGAAACCAAGGGTTGCAGTTTCTTCTCTTAGGTATCTTCTTTCCTTTATTGCTTCCCCCTCTTTGCTTCCAGTAGTATAAATGACTTCTAGCCCTGTGAGACTGTGGCATCATTGTCTTAATCTTGCAATTCTTTAGTAGAGAACTGGTAACATTATTGTTCATAACACGTGCATCTCATCTTTCCTGCAATCACCTCTATCAGCTCATATGGTTCCCATTCATATCTGCTTTATCCCTACTACAGTCCTATGAAGTAGTTCAGGCAGAGAGATTGAGACTAGCTCAATGTCACCCAGTTGTATTTGACAGTCCAGCAGGGGACTTGAACCTGTATATTCCAAGTCCCAGCCTAACATTTGTAACTACTACACCATATTGTTTCTCATTGTTTTCCTTTAAGTGATTTTCTTTCCTTTTGTAGTTGAGAGACTGGATTCCCACTCAGTGCCTTGGAATGTCTCCTTTTTGGTGACACTTTCTAAATATGTAAAGGCATCAAATGAGGTCTGGGTCATTCCATTCATGGTGACATGGGCTGGAAAAATTAAGGTAACATTATGTACATCACCTTCCCCATGATAAATGCCAGGCAGTGATCATTCCTTCAAAAGTGAGGGATTCATTTCCCCTGGCAGTGTGCAGTCTTAAGAGTTGTTCCCAACATTAATTCACGTCATTGCTGATTTCTTAGTTCCTCCATCCTGAGTCACTGGCCCTAATAAAGTGTCTCTTCCACAGGTGAGGACTTTGTCTTGTGTTTTTCCCCTTTCATATAAATGCTTGCGCAACAGAGCTCTTCATCTCTTTCTCCCCTCCTGTCATCCCATGACCTTGACTTGAGCACTATTTCTTTCCTCTAAATAGTCCTGTACTAAACTATGCTTTCATAGGACTTGTGTCACAGCCCTACAGCTTAAGCCTCTGTGGCATTCCAGCAGAGCTTAATGGCTCTGGCAGGAAGAGAAGCTGGCAAAGAAATTAGACGCCCCTTTGCTGAGAGAAAGCTTTTAATTATTTCCCACCCTCCTCCTGTCACTCTGGCAAGCTGTTGTATGTAGGGAGCAGGTTTGCTTAAAGCAATGTCCTCCAAATTGGCAACCCCATGATACGTTGAATTTAGTGTTGATTATCCCAGATTATCTCCTGTTGACTGAGGAGATGGGAGTTCTAACAGTAATAGAGGATGCTGTTTTTTGGAAGGTTGTCTAAAAGCATCTTGGTGTAATAATCTGTTCTAAGCACTGAGCAAGTGTAGAAGATGGCTTGCCCCAGTCAAGAAGTTTCTGGTCTGTATTTGGCTTTCTTAAAGAGAAACAAATGTAATTGTTCAAAGACTCAGCTATTTTAGTCTGGAAAATCGGTATGGAATGGGATCTTGTAGCCCCTTTGAGACTAATGGAAAGAACGAAACTGGTAACATGAGCTTTCCCAGCAGAGAGGGTCCTGTCCTCCTGTAATCTGGGTTTAGCTCCTCCTATTTGCTCCTGTAGGCAGGGACAATAAACAAAAGACCGGCCCCTATATAGGGAGGAGCTAGCCCCCCCTGAGCCTCAGTCTTGTTCCTGCCTATGCTCCTAGCAGGATGTTCTCTTCGAGCCAGCGAAGTTTTTCCTTTCTGCGAAAGCGGTTTGAGAGTTTTCTTGGTCTTCCCTTCTTCTCCTCTCTCCTGCCTTTCCCCCCTTCTTTGGTGGTGGCTATGGCAGAGGACCCTGAGAGCATGGGTGAAGGGCCATCCTTAACCCAGGCTTCCCTAGCTCAGGGTCTGCCAGCTCAACAGAGGGAGCTGGCTTCAGAGGGAGACCCTTTGGGATGTGTTTGCTGTTGCTCTGCAGCTTCTTTACTACAGCCTTGGAAGCATGAAAAAGACTTAAAATGGCAAGGGCTCCCAGGATTGGAGAAAGGTCTTGGCTTTGCCAATGACTCTCCCTTTCCTCCAAAGCTGCCCCCTTTCATGGTGGGAGCACAGGAGATTTCTGCAAACAGCATTGCAGCACATGGGAGCCATGGGAAGAGATGGTGAGGGGTATCCCCTCCATGTCTCTGTTTCTCCACATCACCTCTGCCCAGCCTGTTAAGGCCAGGGATCAGTGAGGAAACTGGCCAGAAGTCATGGAAACTTCCTTCCTCAGCATCTCTGCCCAGCCAGAGTTCAGAGGACAGGCCAGCCAAAAGCCATGGCAAGGATTTCTCCACATCACCTCTGCCCAGCCTGTTTAAGGCCAGGGATCTGTGAGGAAACTGGCCAGAAGTCATGGAAACTTCCCTCCTCAGCATCTCTGCCCAGCCAGAGTTCAGAGGACAGGCCAGCCAA